>NW_023616115.1:0-140001 GCF_013339695.2 Rhipicephalus sanguineus
AAGAAGGGAGGCATGCTGGCAGTTATTGTCCATGGAACTTTGCAGACACCATTGACAGCTCAGGAGGAATGGTGGCTGGTGATTGGAGAAATAGTGTTGAGGGATTACCTCAAGTTGTTCGGCAGGGATCAAATATGCATTCCAGAAGAGCAGCAGATGTGCGGGATAGCTATGCCAGTTATTTCCATGGGCCTGGCGCTGTCGCATGGCAGTGGAAGTGAAATTTCTGTCGTATTCAAACAGTCAGTTTTTTTTCATTAGCAATGCGAACTGAGAAGTTGCGGTTGATGCAATGTTTTGACTTTCCCAAGAAAGGAGGAATAAATCTCTTTCCAAGACTTTATTGCACATATTTGTCTTGCAAAACCAATAACAGGCCTTGTTTTACCTGCCACACTGAGTACACTTGCAACACCTAGGAGATCATCACTGATGCCGTAGGCCATGAAGCTCAGGGCATATTTGTGCATACAAACCTTTAAAACACCACTAAAAAGCGAGGTGTCTGCCTCATCGAGTACACCAGGTGTAATATCCGCAGCATAGTTGACATTGTAATAATGTAATACAAGACTTTGTAAAGGGTACATCTGGTAAAATATCACACAGCATGGCTGACGCTGTAATATAATAATGTCATACAAGCGTTTGGAACGAATACATCTGGTAAAATATCATTCATCATGGTTGACGCAATAATATGATAATGTAATACAACACTTTGTATTGAGTACATCTGGCAAAATATCGCACAGCATGGCTGACGCTGCAATATAATAGTCTAATACAACACTTTGTATCGAGTACATCTGGTAAAATATCACAAAGCGTGGCTGACGCTGTAATATAATAATGCAATACAACACTTTTGCTGGACCTACTTCTGGTTTGTTTCTGCTGCGGCGTGATGCAGTAACGCCGTACGTAGTCCTGTAGTACCAAGGCATTGCAACATTTGTACACTTGTTCCGGCTTGCTCGGTCACCCAGCCTAATCGTTTTCAGCAGCCTCGCCAGCTTATGCATTAACCTTGCATTGAGCAGCACCTGCATCCTGTGGCAAGCATTTGGTCTGACGAGTGCTCCACTGCCACCACTCCCAGTTAACAAATGATACAACATGAAAACGTTTTAGTGGGACAGATATTTTTACAGCAAGTCACATATACATTTAGGAGACTGACCATCATGAATTGATGAAGAGAACAGCTCATTAGGTACCAAATTATGCAACAGCTCTAGTGATATGAAAATGCTTGGGCCTTCCCAACACATTTTACTGGTTGTTCAGAGTATAATGCCTAAAACCTTTATTTACAAGAGAAATTAATGTTCAAAACTGGTATATCACTGCCTGTGTGCCTATCTTTAGTGAACACGAAAAAAAAAGTAAGTGCGAATTCATCCCACATGTTCTGCAACAGGGCCAAAGCAGACCACGTAGGCAGTCTGCCATGGCCTTGTTGCAGACCATGTAAGCTTACAGGCGCTTTTACTCGGTAGTTGATGGAAATGCAGCCTCAACCAGCATAGCATGCATTTTTAATTTCAAATGCGCTTTGTCTTTTTCATTTATCTTAGCGAACAGTGGCTTGAGACCCAGAAGAAATGCTTCATCCCCATCGTCAGCTGAAGAAGTCAGGTGCTGCATGTGTTTGCGATTATCCATGAGAGTTTTGACCATCAACTCATCGAGGTCACTCTGCTTATTTCTTTTAGCAGGGCCTCGCTTTGCTTTTTCATGAGGATACGTTCGATCATCGCATGGATGCGCTGTCTGTGTCTTGTTAGAAAGGCAAGCAGGGGTTTCAGCTGTTTCATTAGGGACATCATCATTGGGGCTTTCTACACCGACAAAAAATGTGTCACAGATGTCTTGAACTGTCGTGCATGTGTTGTCAGGATCTGATGAGCACGACAAAAGAGCAGGCTGTACAGGGACCGGGCGTGCAGCTGCTTCCATACTAGACACCGTCCTAAATGAAGAAAATGAGACACACTTTATTAGAAATAGTTGATGTCCCCACGTGGTGAAAAAATTTACATTCCATCAGTTAATGTAATTTCGGAGATATGTGTCCACATACATAACTTGACATTACACAATTTGACCTTTGTGTACTGTGCAGCAGCGACATCGGAATGCCAAAGCAAGTAAACACAATCTCTGCAATGCTTTCACATTAAAGAATCCAAACCATTTAATGCCAGAAGAGTGCATGTTAACTGCTTCAAAGTGATACGCAGCATCAAAAACGATTATAAAAATAACACGTTTGTTCATTGCTGAATAGTAAAAATTCTCAACACACCTACAGCTGGCAAAATTTGTAACTACAGATTCAATAAATCTAGCCTATCATTTTACAGCCTACCAAATGAATTTTTAGTAAATAGTATCGTTCCTAAATGAGTGATATGTCACAAAGTAAATGGCACAAGTGACAGACTAGGTGCAGCATAGGTCGGCAAAAAATGTGGAGCTCCCTCAGACTCACTCACCAAACATATCTTGCCTTTAAGGCTCACTCGGACACACCAAAAAATAATTCACTCGGACACAAAGAGACTCGGACTCATGGCTCAATCTGAGTCTCAGTGAGTGGACTCATGAGTCCGTTAGCCTATGATTACCTTTCTGCACCACAGTGTCAATGCTCTTTAACAACATCTTGCATAATCGGTGCTCAACTTAGCTCATTTTGATCTCGTACCTTCAAGTACGAGTTATCAGAGTTACAACTTCAGTAAGGACATTTTTATTGAAAGAGATGATTACACGAGCTATTTTTATCAAAAATTTCCCGTGAAAGCATTTGCAGGGAGGCCTAGGCACCTCCTCCCTCTCTCCCTGCGTAACTCATGCCACTGATCAATAACCATTGAGCTGACGTTTGAACGATAGCGCGTGGATGTGTGAGCAGACGTAAGTACAAATGTGAGCCGACATAAGACTGATAGTAATGCTGAGGTTGAGGTGATAGGACCAAAGGTCGTCAAAAAATGTGGAGCTCACTCAGACTCACTCATGAAATATATTTTGCCCTTAGGGCTCACTCGGACTCAGGCTCACCAATATTTTCTTCAACCGGACTCACTCGGACTCAGACTCAATATAATTTTTCTCAACCGCACTCACTCGGACTCAGACTCACAAAAACATTATTCACCCGGACTCACTAAGACTCAGACTCACGTCTCAATATCAGTCTGCGTGAGCCTACTCAAGAGTGAGTTTGCCGACCTATGGGTTGCAGATCCCTCGTGCACAATCAGAGCCCAGTACAAAACATTCTAGTAGCAGTCCATAAGCAATATCAGTCATAATTTGACAAAAGCATCCACGGGAGGAAACGTACACGTTGAAACAAGAGAGAATTAATACATCTCACGCTCTGCTTTGAATGGCATCCCCCAAGAACATCAGGTGCGGCATCAGGACCCACTGCTTTCCAACTTCTTCTGCTCCGCTTCCCGACTTACTCCGGATTTTTCTTTGCCGCAGAAACTTTTGCCTCAGGTATGTCCATCGATGTTGGATCTCTGCGACTGTGTATAGAAACGCAGCGAACAAAGGATTATATTCACCAACAAACAAATGCAAAACCCACATGAAAGTACTGCATATGTTTCACGGCCTCTTTAGGCTGTCTATGTGTATCAGTACCATAAACCAGAGAGCATGTATGAAATAATCACTCGGGTTCGATGCTGCACGAGACACAGTATTCTGTCTTTACGAGTCGAACAGTTAACTATAGGCGGATGTCTCATATGCCATAAACTGTTCCACAGTAACCGAAATGCCGGCGCGCATTATAGTATGAGTGCACCGAATATATCATCCGAACGCTGTTAACACTCAGTCGAAATTCTTTTCATGACACTCCATTTCCACGTTTTTACGTTTGCATTACGTGGCACTCACATCTTGTAGCACGCAGGTGTACCGAAGGGAACGATACAGTATCAAAACGTTTCGGCGTCAAACACACATTTTTACGTGAAGTCACTTTTGCTGCTGAAGCCTACGTTTCATGTTCCCGTTGCTAACATAAACTGTCTCGCAAAACACGCGCGCAATCACGCTCACGCGAGCACCACCCCGACATAAACTGTAAATGACGAAAAAACTTACCGTCACGCTTGAGAACGCCAGATATTTCAAGCCAGGCGTCATAGCGCAGTTGACTGTCACGATACGCCTTGAGGCGTTGGTCATACAGAACAGGTCTCTGGCGCACTTCCTCGATAAGAAGCTCGTCTGCAGAGATGCTCGCCATGTCCACGCCAATTACACAGCACAGGCAGGATGGACAAGAGCGCGGACGTCGTAGCTTGAACACAAAAGGCGCACACACCGCAATCAACACTGCGCACACACGTGGAAACCGTACGAGGGTGCTTCATACGAGCGCCGTCGCAGCTCGAACACGAAACGCGGACACACCACCATTGAGCACAATCTTCCGAGCAAAAGTGAAGGCACATTAGCGGCGTGGCACGTTAAAAACAACTGCACACACGCCACCAACGTGCAGGGAGTCCACGGCGGCGGCCGTTGCTTCTCCCTGGGGATGCCGGACGTTGCATCACCGGAAAAGGACAACCGAAACCGTGGCGCTCATTGGCCGCGTCGTAACTGCCGTAGCCGTACGAGGCGTAAAAGTAGCGGGCCTTTCAACAATTACGTTCGCGTACGTAACGACTGTTGTGCTCTTAATGATTGATACGACTGCAGTGTGAACGATATAGTTGCGTTTCTTGCGCTTGCGCTTCTTGCGGAAGATCGGCACGTTATGCGCGTAGTCTGAACGTACCTTTATATGGCATAACAAACATGACGTACAATGCGCACCTGCTATTTCACGTTGTTGACACAGTGAAGCAGTGCCCCGCAGGGGCGTCTGCGCAAGCAGGCGTTTGGTGTGTAGCGACACCACGGACCCGAGCTAACGGGGGGGTTTCGACCCCCTCCCACGCCTAGCCGTGCGTGGCATTGCCGTGTCCGGGGAAAAGGGGATCCTGGGGGTTGAGCCGACGCCGGGTGATTGGACCTTTAAGGCCCCCTGGCAGAGGCAACACACCCCTTTGGCCCCGGCTTCACGTAGACGGCACCCCTGGGCTGACCCACCCAGGGGAAACCGGCAGTCGCCTTTTCTGTCTCTGTCTCTCTCTCTCGCCTCATCTTCGTCTTTCTCTCTCACTTTTAAACTTTCCTGTCTACTTCTCCCTTCTCGTTACTTCCGATTTTTCCTGGCGGCGAGGGTTAACCGTGTGTGGCTCCCAACCTTGGGTAGACCATATTAGGTTATAGTGACGGCGTACTGCTGGCGTTGCGCAGACTTTTCTCATGTTCTGCCACGTCCCCCTGTTGGGCTCCGTGGTGGGTGGTAGGCGCCGTTGCCGAACAAGCGACTTTTTCCATGGGACCCTCAAACCCCTCTTCCACCGATCGTGCCCCAAAAAGGGTACGCACCGATGCATCTCAATTCTTTTGGCCCAAGAACAACGACACTTTTCCGAAATACCACGTGGTTCACTGTGAACAATCATCTGAAAAAGCTAGAGCCATTTCACCTTTTCTTGTTGCTAAGTGCTTGAAAGACACCATAGGAACGGGATATAAGGCCACAAGGATGGCAAGCGGGGACCTACTCCTCGAATTAAAAGACAAGGAACAGTACCATAATTTGTCACATCTAGTCGCGTTTGGAAACATCCCCGTCTCTGTGAGCGCGCACAGGACGATGAACACTGTGAAAGGTGTAGTGTCCGATGAGGACCTGATTGGCCTCAGCGAGGAAGAACTGCTAGATGGATGGAAAGATTCAAATGTCACTCATGTCCAAAGGATCAAGATAAGGCGCGACAACACCGAAATACTGACCAAGCATTTGATACTTTTGCCTCCAGCACACTACCCGAGGCCATAGAAACTGGCTACGTCAGGCTTGCTGTACGACCTTTCATACCGAACCCGCGGCGATGCTTTAAATGTCAAAGATTTGGTCACGCGTCTCAAAGCTGCCGAGGGCAGCTCACCTGTGCAAAATGCGGAACGACGGGTCATTCTGTTGATGACTGCGCTGGCGATGGGACTCACTGCGCGAACTGTGAAGGTGATCACCCTGCATACTCCAGGGCCTGCCCGGCCTGGAAGAAAGAGAAAGAAATACTCACGATCAAAGTAAAAGAAAACATAACGTTCCGCGAAGCACGTCAGCGATTTTCATCGTCATTTCCAGCAAGAACATCTTTTGCCGAAGTGGTGCGACGGGGGGCAGCACCACAACGGCCTATCGCGGTTGCCCGGACCACTCGCAGTGTGCCGAGGCAAACGCCACCCGCCCCCATGGTGGGAGCAGCGAAGGCTGCCCCGCCTACTCTGAATCTGACGACACCGGCGGCCACTACAAGCTCCGGCACCGTAGAGGCCAAGGAGAGCACATCGCCCTCCGGCTCGGTGGCGTCCAAGACTTCGTCACACCAGGCGAAGTCCCCTCCTGCCAAGCCAGAGATCCCGGCGACTCCAGGGTCGTCGGGTCTCACGACCACGCCTCGCCAGGCGAGGTCGGACAAACAAGCCAGCAGCTCGCATACGCGGGCGTCCAGTGCCTCAAACGAGGCAATGGACACAACTGCGGTGCCTCTGGTACCCAAAGAGCGGCGTAGCTCCCTGGAGCGCGCTAAGAAAGCCAAAAAGCCGATAATGGGGCCCGACGACGGCCCTGCTACTTGAGCTCTAAATTTCGACATAAACAACACCCACTCCCTTCTCGTACACACAGCACTACCTGACATCCAAAATGGAAGCACAAATTATACAATGGAACGTGAGAGGACTGCTCAGAAATCTCGACGATGTCCAAGAACTCTTACACAAACATACACCAAAGGTGCTGTGTGTACAAGAAACACACTTAAAATCCAAACACACGGAACTTTCTACGCAGCTACATTATTTTCCGGAAGGACCGGGATGATGCCATCGCGCCATCCGGGGGTGTAGCCGTTATAGTTAATCAAGGAGTAGCATGCACACATTTACCACTCCGAACTTCCCTTGAGGCAGTGGCTGTTCGAGCGATTCTTTTGAACAAACTCGTCACCATTTGCTCTCTCTATATACCTCCACATTATCAACTGCAAAAACATGAATTTCAGTCTTTAATAGATGAGCTCCCTGAACCTTACCTTGTACTTGGGGACTTTAATGCGCATAGCTGTCTATGGGGTGACTCCCGCTGCGATGCGCGAGGTCGTCTAATTGAACAGTTCCTTTTCTCTTCCGGCACGTGTCTCTTGAATAAAAAAGAGCCAACATACTATAGCCTTGCGAACAATACCTACTCGTCCATAGACCTCAGCATCACATCTCCACCACTTCTGCCCCTTCTAACATGGAAAGTCATTAATAATCCCTATGGAAGTGACCATTTTCCTATAGTTCTGAGCACCCCAATAGTTAATGAATGTCCTCCACAGGTTCCCAAATGGCTAATTGACAAAGCCGATTGGGAACAGTTTCGTAAAATGGCTCTCTTAAGTTGGACCAATATGCGTGCTTTAAGCATAGATGAAGCTGTAGACTACTTTACAGCTTCTTTGATTGATGCCGCAATGAAGTGTATCCCACAAACAGCTGGACTGCCCGGCAAACGTCGTGTGCCATGGTGGAACACTGAGTGTCGAAACGCGCGCAAAAAACAAAATAAAGCATGGAGGCTGCTTAGGGACTCGCCGACAGCCGAGAATCTGGAGAGTTTTAAAAACATAAAGTCACAAGGCAGGAGAACTCGCCGACAGGCAAGAAGACAAAGTTGGCACAAATTTTTATCGGGAATTAACTCATATACACAGGAGGCTAAAGTCTGGAACATGGTTAGTAGGGTAGCAGGCCGACAAGCACATTCACTTCCCCTAGTAAACACACAAGGTGACAGCTTGGAAGACCAGGCGAACTTCCTAGGCGAAGACTTCGAACAGGTGTCGAGCTCGTCACACTACACGGAAGCTTTCCAACGATACAAAACAAGAATCGAAAAAGAGAAACTAGAGCGTAAATCCGCAAAACACGAAGCATACAATGAACCTTTCTGCATAGCTGAGCTACAAGCATCGCTTAATTGCTGCAATAATTCCGCCCCAGGCTCCGACCGTGTTGTATATGAAATGTTGAAACACCTGCCATCTGAAACACAAAAAACCCTCCTTTCCCTATATAATGCTGTTTGGTTTTCCGGCGAGATCCCCTCGGCCTGGAAAGAAGCCATTATTATTCCTATTCTAAAACAGGGCAAGGACCCATCCTCCGTTGCGAGCTACAGGCCCATTGCACTAACAAGCTGCCTGTGTAAGCTGTTTGAGAAGATGATAAACCGCCGACTTATACATTTCCTCGAAGCAAACAAATCACTCGACCCATACCAGTGCGGTTTTCGAGAGGGTAGATCTACCTCTGACCACCTTATCCGTATCGAGGCACAAATTCGCGACGCTTTTGTTCACAAGCAATTCTTCCTTTCGGTGTTCCTCCATATGGAAAAGGCCTACGACACCACATGACGCTTTGGAATATTAAGAGACCTATCCCACTTAGGTGTCCGAGGAAAGATGTTGACCATAATCGAAAGCTATTTGTCCAATCGCACGTTCCGTGTTCGAGTGGGTAATGTCTTGTCCCGAATATTTGTCCAGGAAACTGGAGTGCTGCAAGGTGGTGTCCTGAGTTGCACACTTTTTATTATAAAAATGAATTCCCTACGTCTGTGTATTCCACGCAATATGTTTTATTGCACATATGTCGACGACGTGCAGATCGGCTATAAATCTTGCAACCTTTCAATGTGCGAGCGGCAGGTGCAACTTGGTTTAAACAAGGTAACCAAATGGGCAGACGAGAACGGGTTCAGCCTTAACCCGCAAAAAAGTACTTGCGTATTATTCTCAAGAAATAGAGGCCTACATCCCGATCCAGACATTGATCTGCATGGTCAGCGGCTACCTGTGAAAACGGAGTATAAGTTCCTCGGCGTAATTCTAGACACAAAACTAAGCTTCATATCACACATAAAGTACATAAAGAACAAGTGCATAAAAACCATGAATATTCTAAAGGTATTGTCACGCACTACGTGGGGTAGTGACAAGAAGTGTCTGATGAATCTTTATAAAAGCCTCATACGCACGCGCCTAGATTATGGGGCGATAATATATCAGTCTGCGACACCAAGCGCGTTGAAGATGCTTGACCCTGTCCACCACTCGGGTATTCGTCTTTCTACGGGTGCTTTTCGCACCAGCCCCGTGGAAAGCCTCTACGTCGAATCGAACGAGTGGTCGCTCCACCTGCAGCGATCTTACATGTCGTTTCTATACTATCTCAAAGTGAACGCAGACAACGAACACCCATCACACCCCACAATTAATGATATACCTAGTTCTGCCCTTTTCGACCACCGTCCTTCGGTGCGACAGCCCTACTCACTTCGTGTGAGGGGCTTAGCTGAGGAAACGGGTGTGCCTCTTTCCGAACACTGTCTATTAACTCCCGCTGCACAACTGCCGCCGTGGCGGTGGCAGCTTATAGACTGCGATCTTTCTTTCATGGAAGTAACGAAACACGCGCCTATTGCACATATCCGTACATACTTCCTTGAACTACAACACAAATACACTTGTGCAGAATTCTTTACAGACGCCTCAAAGTCCAATACTTCTGTGTCTTACGCAGCCGTTGGGCCATCCTTTACGGATTCCGGTATTCTACACCCTGAATCAAGTATCTTCACGGCAGAAGCTTACGCGATACTTGCGGCCGTTAAACACATTCAACAAATAAAACTACAAAAGGCAGTGATTTACACAGATTCTCTAAGCGTGGTAAAAGCTTTAAAAACCCTGAAAAGACACAGAAACCCCGTCTTTGTCTCGCTGTATTCTCGCTTAAGCACGATCTACGCACTCGAACAACATGTCGTAGTGTGCTGGGTGCCAGGGCACCGCGAGATTCAGGGCAACGTGTTGGCGGACCAGCTGGCAGCATCCGCCCACGAAAACAGTCACAATACATCCTTAGCTATTCCCCCACTAGACCTAAAACACTTCCTGAAAAGAAAGCTCAGAGCCTTTTGGCAGACCACATGGGATATGCAGACACGAAATAAGCTACACGTTGTCAAACCGCATCTGGGTAATTGGCCGCCAGTATCAAAATCACGCCACACAGAAGTTACACTTACCAGGCTAAGAACAGGACACACATACAGTACACACTCATATCTTTTGTCCGGCGACGATCCACCTTTGTGTGAGAGATGTGGTGAAGCACTCACCGTGCTTCACATTTTAATCCATTGTAATGAACTGGACATGCTTAGAAAAAAGTACTTTTTACTTCCCTACCGATAACAATTACCACTTCACCCGTCAATGTTTATCGGTAGGGAACCGGTTTTTAAACACCAGTCACTGTTCGCGTTTCTAAACGAAGTCCATAGCTTTCACATCACACACCCAGGCAATCCGTAGCAAGACCTCTGAAAAGAGGTCGTTGCTACGGGTGATACATTAGAGAAGCACCTGCCTCCCCGCCTTTGGCCTCAAAGGCCTTGAGGAGGTATTTGTGCTCACACCATATCCTAGTTCTTTATCATGACGACCTTTTGTCATTCATTCTCTATGCGCATGTTTCACGTCACTCCCATAATTTTATTACCTATATGTTTTACCCGCCTTTAGCGTGAGGAATTTTAGGCCCCTATACAGCCACTTAACACAACCATTGTACACTTTCGCTATCTGGTCGTGGCGCTCTTTGGCCATCACATGGCCCTTGCGCCAATAAACATTATATATCATCATATCACAGTGAAGCAGTGGGGTCCACTGTGGGCACATTCAATGTTCGGATTTGAATCTATGAATGGAAAGCTTGTGAAAATGGTCAAAGGGACCAGGTACCCCGAAAAACAGATTATTGACAAGTTCTTCCTCATGCAAGCCTTGCCTACGCTTTGGAGTAATGCTGCAAGAGAAGATGCATACACTCAGAACTTGTTCAAGGCACAAATGAAGGGCTATGAATTCAGAAAACGATCTGTGCAAAATGGGACCACTACATTCTATGGGAAAGCAGTGCGAAGTGCGGATGGCACTCATTTTCGAAAGATGAGCATCGCAAACGTTGCATTTTGCACTGCGGATCTGGACAGATCGCGAAGGGTAAATTCATTCGTCATGGTCAATGGGTTGTTTGGCCGCCTTAGGGACATTAGTGTGTTCTGCTCACAGGGGCATGAACAGTGTGCATGCCTAAAGGAGACGGTGCTTTCTGTTCAGGTGTGCATTGTGAAGCACAACATGCTTGAAGCGTTCTGCAAGGATGAACCCTACCACTTTGTTAAAGTTGAATGTTCTGCTGAAATCAAGCGTGTGCCACTTGTTTCAGTGGAAAAATGTCTTGCGCTGGCTTCCGATGGGGATTTGTTCATTTCCAGAGTGAATGAAAAGTTCCTTGCTGAGGCCACGTAGAGGCTGTGTGACATGGAGTGTAAAAATCGGAAGTACGAGAACCACAAGGGTTCCTTTACCACCTGGCAAGAATTTAGCCGACAACTCTGTGATGCGTACTGCAAAGCTGAAAAGGCCGTACAATATTTGCAGATTGCACCTAAATAAAATTGATTGGCAAATACATGTTGTTTGTTGTGGGCATAAACCTCTCGTGCCAGCCTGAGAGCATCTCACACAGCAAGCCAGTGTCAGGTAGAAGCAAACTCCGGGGAGAGGGGATGTCACGGGAGGCCAGCAGGGACAGGCAAAGCGCAGTGACGTGTGCTAGCGTGCGCATGTGACCTGCCTGAGGGTAAGCGAGCGCTTCGCTTGGACATGTCCGAACACACGGTTCCGCTCTGACAAGCTGGCGTGCAGCTTCCACCAGACAAAAGGCCTAGCGGTGAAGCCACAGCAGCCATATTGCCAATTAACGGCGGGCCACCGCACTTGGGGCCCCGCGGTTCTGCCACACGTGCTAGCTGGGTAAAGAGGCGCCAGGGTGGAGGTTGCTCTCGATTCCCACATTGTAAAATGTGAAGATTGCTTCACCCTTTAACAAAACTTTGTTTTTCGTTACTAGTGTTTGTTCTCTCCTCACATAGTTGTGCTTCAGTCGCAGTACCCATACTCCCCTTGTTGATGCCACTGGCATGAGGTTCTGAAGTGCTTTTCGCCTGAAGCTTTGTGACCTATTTGAATCGAGCATCGAGGTGGTCGACTCAAGTATCGTGTATTACACAGCTAAGAAGCTTAGTTCAAAATGTGCTTAGAAATTGATTTGTTTTGGTATTTATGTAGTACTTCAAAAAAGTATCACAAGCACGTCACTTTTGTGTTACATATGGCTGTTTAATATTATGTCAACATGAACCCTCTTATGTTTTTATTGTTTGCCATAATTCATTGATAAGCAGTCTACAGCTGAAGTCACTGCTCTAAAGTAATTTTGTGTTTCACACAAACATTCAAAGTGCTCTGCATCTGTATAGTTTTGACTTTGTTTTACTCTCTTGGATGTGGTTTATTATGGCTGTGGGGATTATCTGTTCCTTAAGTATAGTAAAATTGTGGGTATTGTATGTCGAAATTGCTTAAGATATCAATCACACATGTGCTTTTCTGCATAAACTTGTTGAAAAGAAATGTTTTTTCTATTTTGTTTGTTTTAGGTTTGTTGAGAACTCAACATGCGAGATTCTATAATTGGTCATTGTTAAGAAAATGTGAACTTCAGTAGAATTTACAGCAAAATCAATCACATTTACTTTTCAAGGGCAACTCGCAGCAAATTTTTGTCCCTTGTCAGGGTGACAGTTGTTAGCTGTTTGCTTTGCACGGTGCACCTTTAACAAATAGTATGCCAATTGGTTAAAAACTGTTGAGGTATGTGAAGCCTTAAACACTTAGTCAAAACCATCCATCCCGAGAAGCACCTTGTTCTTATGTCCACACTTGCTTCCTCTTAATCTAATTAATGTCTCTTACTCTCTTCGCTCCTGCCCTCATATTGGTCCAATTGCTGCTTTGTCATTTCTCTGTACGTATATTACAATTAATAAGGTTAATTTACACCACATGACGTAATTATATATAAATGTATGCATATATATGCGCTCTGCATCCATGGCATGGAGTAAAAGAAATGCAAATTTCAATATGAATCAATATCGATCTCGATTTGTTTCCCTACATATCTCAGCAAAGGAATCCTATTTGACAATTCATTATCAGGAAAAGTAAGGAAGACTCATCTTCGCACTGTTCGGCATGCATGTTTTGGGTGCGATGTTCTAACACTCAACAAAAAATTAATTTGTGGTCTGCATGCCAAGAAAAAAACAAAACGTGGCAATAGCACCTGAATTGAATATCTGAATTTCATCAAGCTAATTATGAAAAATCTTGTAATTTATATTTGTATATATTAGTGTGAGTTTACATCTGCACTGTGTTTATACACATCAGTGAATGCTTTAGGGAGCTTTAATATGTATCGTTATCAAGTGACCTTCTAAAAGAGGAGCCGAAATGGTGAAAAGATTGAAAAAGAATTGATATCTTGTGAACACAATGACTAATCATGGAATGTGATATACCAAAGAATGTCCAAGTTGAAGACGGACATGACTAAAGCTAGGTTAACATAGTCACGCTCGTAGCATGACAATGCAAGTGAGTGGATAGTAAAAAAATAAGAAAGTGATCAGAATTGCATATTAGTGTCAGTGACACAAGCAGGGTTACAATAGCGATGATGAGAGCTATGATGATGAACCTAGCATGATTAAGGCATGACGTGATTCAGCAGAGCATGAAAATGACGCCTGGTAAAAAGGGAAGTTTAAACAACTGCGAAGCTGGTTGTGATGTTTGTATAGAAAGGTACAGGTCAAATAATGGGATAAGAGTTATAGCCATGTTCACTAGATGACCGTGACTCAGCAAAAATGGTTGCAACTTCGAAAGTGGAGCAATGGGTTTGGACATTGATACTAAGTCATGAAGCGGTATGAGCCTTTGGACAGAAGATGAAGAAGCACGAGAGCCGGGGCAGGAAAGAAAAGGAGGATGAAGTTGAGAATAAAGCGGATTAAGATGGACGCCAGTTCCATACTGAAGCTTTAATGCTGTTCCCTTATTTTAAGTAGGAACACTACATTATTTTGGCGCAGCCGGCCATCGAAGCCATCATGTAGGTGACGTTCTTCATTGACGAGACCTCCGAGGAGAAGATCATCTTTTCGAAGTCCCAAGTTCAAGACGAAGCAGCGGTAGACCTACCTCGTAAGCTCAGCTCGGAAGAACTCGTGAACCTGGTTGTGGAAAAGGCAGCCGTGGACACTACTGAACTACGACGGAAAGGTGCTGTGAAAGTGAACTTGCGTGTGGCGACCTTCAACGACCTAGTTCTTGAACCAGCGCGTCGAAAAGACTCAGGATCACGATCTTCGACGGAAGAGGTGAGCCTCGTTTTGAAAGCTCTTCAGCTGCAACAGGAACAGATGGTTCAACAAAACCAAATAATGACATCTCCTATAAGCTCTCTGAATGCTGAGAAACCAACGCCTAAATTCGTAGAACCTGATGCCTTCGACGGTGTTTCTTCAAGTCCAGAAAGTTGGCTTGATTTCTACGAATATGCCGCTGGAAAAAACAAGTGGCTCTCTGATGAGGCTAAAATCACCAACATGCGCTGTCAAGGGGCACACCGTGTAGTAGTGGTTGAGGTTACTGCACTCACCACCGCACGGGCAGATCGCCTCGTCCATGAGGCCGAAACGAGAGAAATAACTCGGGAACCTGCCGTGCCCAGTAAGCAGTGTCTATACAGTATCTATATAGAGCGGAGAGGCGTGAAGAGGAGGAACGCGACAAGAGGAGAATTGAGCGCGAGAAAGAGTTCCTCCTGTGGAAACAGCGGACTTTGGAGGGAGGTAGCGAGATGAGCACAGGTGATAGGGGCTCCACAGTAGAGAGAGAACCTCAGAGAGCGACGCGAGTCTGCCCCCAAAAGTTAATGGCTCCATTTGACGACAGAAGAGACGACCTAGATGCACACTTGCACCAGTTTGAGCGAATTACCCTGGGTGTTCGTTCGGGAGCGCGTGAGGCGGGCACGAGCGTCGCCGGCCTGTGTTCTTGGCGCTCCGGCTCCCTTTGTTCTACGGCATCGCACCGTAGGCTCGTGCTCCATCGCTCTACGGCATCGCACCGTAGTCACCGGCCGTTCAAGGACACGTCCTAGGAACTGAATGGCCGTCACGAACACCTGCAGCGGCCAGGGAGCGTCATCGGCTTGTGTCCCGAGCGCTTCGTCCTACGGCACCGCTCCGTCGGATTTTTGTCACGGATCTCCGGACAGCAATCGGCCAGAAGGAACGGACGAGACGAGAGCGTTACAAACAACTATTTTAATTACACACAAAAAGAAAAACACATTTTTACCCCAAACCACTGCAAACATATAAAACATCTATACAGTTTGTCGGTTTTTACCGAAGGTCGGTATCAAGTCCCACCAACTCTTGTTTCCAAAGTGCTTTACTTGTACCACGATAGCCCAGAATCTGGAGGACACGACGGATTTTGGCGTACCTACAACAAGTTGGTCAAGAGGTTTACGTGGCCTCACATGAAGAAAGACGTCAGTCAGTACGTTCGTTCATGCCATGTGTGTCAAGTACACAAAGTCAAGTATAAACAGCCTACGGACACCATGATACTACCTTGCCACTCGAAAGTGCCTTTTGAAGTAGTTCACATGGATTTCGCCGAACTTAACAAGAAACGGGAAGGAGTCAGAAAAACGCAAGCTTTTCTGTTGGCCATAGATGAATGCACCAGGATGGTCGCGGCACGAGCAGGAAAAGAAGATGCAAATAGCGTCATAACCCTTCTCGAAAGAGACATGTTTAGAACTACGCGGACAATCGTATGCGATAACGGCCCCGCGTTCAAGAGTGAAAAGCTAGCAAGATGGGCTCGAGATCACAATGTATCGATCAAGTTCTGTGCGCCATACCATCCTGCGGCGAATGGGCTTGCAGAACGTGCCATACGGGACGTGAAACAGTACATCAAGATGTACGATAGTTTTCCTGGTGGATGGAAATGTTCTTTAGAAGCAGCCGTAAAACATCATAACCGATCCTACACAAGTGGCTTGGGGTGCAGTCCACAGTACGCTTCTACAGGAGAAACCCCTATTCTGCAGGCAGACCGTGAGTTGGGACTCTTGGAAAACCTTAAGATCGTCGAGGAGAGGCAACAAAAATCACAGGAGGAGAGGTACCGAAAACGAATGAAAAAGAATTTCGACAAGAGGCATCGAGCAGACATGCCAGATATTCAAGTCACCGACCTCGTACTAGTGAGAAAAGCAATGAGATTCCAGTGCCAAATTTTACGGGCCTTACTCTGTGACCAAGACAGCCACCCAGAACGGAATTTTGAAGACTGTCTGGTACACTGGTGAACGTGGATCAGTTGAATGTGCTTCAATTGGGAATGTCTTCAAGTATTACCCCAGGAGGGGTAATTAAAAGAAAGCGGGAAGGGTGAAGCGGTATGAGCCTTTGGACAGAAGATGAAGAAGCACGAGAGCCGGGGCAGGAAAGAAAAGGAGGATGAAGTTGAGAATAAAGCGGATTAAGATGGACGCCAGTTCCATACTGAAGCTTTAATGCTGTTCCCTTATTTTAAGTAGGAACACTACAAGTCAAAGAGATGCTGAAGAAGTATGACAGAATCACAGTCGTGATTAGTAGCGTAGCCAGAAATTTTTTAGGGCGGCCGGGGATTGACGATAGTTTGTGTATGTTTGTGCTTGCGTTTGTATGTGTGCGTGCATATATTCTCATGCAAACTTGAAAATTTGAGGGGTGGTTGACTCCCCCATACCCCCTGGCTGTGCCCCCAGTCATGATTATGACACAGGAAAACGTAGTTAGCACTCGGAACGAGGTGAAATGCGTTGGCGCCCCATCAATGTCTGAACTATAGGGGCGTATCCAAGGGTTGGCGCAGCGGGCCCGTGCCCCCCCCCCCGTACTTTTTTTTTCCATGTGATACAGAGCACAAAATGACACTCGACCACACCTTCCTGTCCGGATCCCGTGTTGGATCAAAGAGGCATGATAAACCAAATAGTTCAAATAATGAGAGCTAAAAATTACTCAAAACGTTGGGCGAAATTATATATCTCCTCGAAGTGATGTACTCAAACCCCAAGGGGTTCAAACCCCGAACCTCTGCATCCAGAGGTTCGGGGTTTGAACCCCTTGGTCCATGTTTGACTATGAAAAGTCTATTCGCAATGCACACGAACTATAGGTGGCGCGCGTGGCGATCCAAGATGGCGGACACAGAGATTATCAACTTGTTGACGGCACATGGCGTGTCGTAAGAGGCCGGCCTTTTCTTGACCCTGTCAGAGTTGATTCTCATCAGCTGTAAAATGCCGCTGCCTTTTACAAAACAGCTATCACTAGCGAATATCATGGGACACCTCGAAACCTCCGAAAAAAGGATTCGGTGTCTCGTCGAGGGCGAAGAAGTTCTGAACGCCGGCCACTTAATTTGTTGTGGCGTTAAAGCTTGCAGCGTTCGCGCCGTTAGCGTTCAAGCACTCTGCCTACAAACGTCCCATGTCCGAGGAAAGCCCCATGAGGTGGAGTTTGTTTTCGACGTAAGCAGCCACATCAAGGTACGTACGTACTGCATGAGCTTTTTGTTTATGTTGCAGCCGCAGTGGTCGCACACATGTCCACACCGTGCCAGATAGCGCGTCGTGCTCCACATCGTGCCGTCACACCCCGTGTAAATATAGGTGATTAGCGTGCTCAACAAGAAGTGCGTACGTGCTTATCTTACCGCGAATGACGTACTTAACCTTACTGAAGGATGTATACAGCGCTAAAGTATCCAAAACGAACGATATGGCTTGGGCGCGTTTTCGGGGTGGGACAGAAAAGGTACGCCGATCTCGTTTTTAAAGTGGATTATAATCGAATACGGTCCGTGCACGCAACTATTCCAGAGAGCTAGGAACGGCGCGCAGCTGCGGATCCAGTTACGTTCCGATGCAATGAGCCTAGCGAGGCACAGGACGCACTTCAGCGTGCCACCCAAAAAGTTTGTTGCTTCCGTTTCGCCTGCCACTGCAACAAAAACGAAGTAGGATGTTGGGAGTGGGGTTGAAAGCAGTATCGTACAACCTACGTGGGTTAGAAATAGCGCCGCAAATAGTCGCAACCCAAAACCTTAATCAGTGTACGTACACACCGTTTCACACTTAGGGGAAAACTTGGAGCACATTGCAATGCGCTTCGGGCTTTCCCTTAAATGTGCAACAGCCAGTACCTTGCCATTTTTTCCTGTATTGCGAGTTACGCCTCTGTACTACAGAATTTGATTTCATTCGGGCCAAGGTATCAAATACTCTAAATTCATGCACAGTGCGGCTGAACTGTGTGTGATGTGTGTGCACGCACGTGATGCAGAGTGGTTCATAACAAAATGTAAGCCCACAAGAAATACTGCTCTCCAAAATAATGCAATGTTCCTTTGATCTATAACTACCGAAAGCAACCAAAATTTTGGTTGTAAGCTAAACCACATCTGTTAGAAATACGTAAATTCAGTTGGCAAATTTTATGTTTGCATAACTGACTAAATTGCAGCACCTTTAGGTAAACATTGTGTGGTTATGGCACATGTGTGGATATGGTGAACCAAGTTTGGCAAATACGAGCTGATGTCTGGCAGCCGCTTCCCTTTCCAAGTCAAAGTGACTAATGTAGTAGTGCAATATTTATTCGGAATGGGTGTTACCATTTCCTGAGAGGTGGTATTTGTGTATAACCCACTTTCTTCTGCAGGGCCACTGCTCCTGCAAAGCCGGAAACTCAGAGCGTTGCAAACATATCATTGCAATTTTAGGAGTGCTGTTTCTTGGGCGAGTTGGAAATTCATACTTGGAAGCGTAGCGCTAGTAGACACGGACTAGAGGAAGACACACGGACACACATTGCAATGATTGTGGTTGTTCACCTGTTTATTCAAATTGTATCATAATCAGCCGCCACAAAGATAAGTGCACTCGAGAAATCATCGAAGCAAAGACCATAATCAAAGAAGGGGCGAAATGTGTGAGCACACCGTCGATAGTGTTGTCAGAAAAAGAAATTATGTTCCTCAATTCGTCACTGCGCTGAAATTGTCACGTGGCCATAAAAGCGATGTATATATGTAGGGCGGATTTTCAATAAAAAAAAAAAAACCAGTTGCTAGAGCGCTTCCGTCTGTGTGTCCGTGTGTCTTCCTCTAGTCCGTGTCTACTAGCGCTACGCTTCCAAATATCATTGCAATGCTGCTACACGTGAACAGGCAAGAGCAGTTTTCTCTGTTTATTCAATTGCATAAAACACCAACCAAGCGTACAGATAGCAAAACAGAACCATGTAAACTTCCTCCAACGTTTTCTACAGCAGCTGTCCCTGCCCCACTCTCAAGCGTAGCATACACACCATTCGAAGCCGTGCAATCCAAAACTCTGAAACAATCAAATATTAAAGGTGGTTGTACTTTTCCCTTTGCTACTTATGTCATATGGCCTCTAATGCTGAAGCAGTCAATCGTGCACTAATGCTTGGGATGCCCATCGTATAAATCGATGTGGCTTCTTCTGTCTCATGAAAAGTTGTTCGTTGACACTGAATGTTAATTCCACAAGCTTCACTGTCAAAAAATATTTCTGTATGAAGAGCTCACCTTTTGTAGCATTTTTGCAATTAGCCTCTCTTCAACAAGGCAGCTGAAGACAGGTTGCACATGAATGTTTTGTAATAAATAGCTAAAATTACAAACAAGTGAATGAAGTCATTTTATGTTTAACTATGGTTTCTTTATGCTGTTTGGTTTATGTTAGAATCACTACTAAAGACGTGTTGATACTGTGCAAAACAGAAGTTATCAAGACCAGCAACACTGATGTGCGCAATAAAATGTTCAAGATAACTGTGAAACAGCATGGGCATGTCTCTGAAAGTGAGCCATAAGCAACATCGTTACATGTTACTTTGCAGAACATGCTCTAGAAGGTGCACTTGATCCCAAGTATTCTGTTAAGCAGCACTGCAAAGGAGCAGAAGATATCAAAAGTGATCTTTGTGGTTTGTTTTATTTTATTGATAGGACTGGCATCCAGAACTTGGACCTGCTGACGTCAACTGATGTGACACAAGCCTGGGGCAAGTTAAAGACTAGTCCACTATATGAGGCTTGTAAACTTAAAAGAACTGCGCCATGTACAGTCGTAACTGCGGCCAATTCTGGACCCAAAACGACAAGAGGAAGTACGGCAGCGGCTGATTGCCGCAGCGCAACAGAGTGCATTGGTGCTACATCAGCGGGGCAGGATGCATCAGAATGAAAGCAATTCATTTCACGAGCGTGTCACCCTTGAGGAGCGAACTTTGATCAAGCACACCATGAAGAATGAAATGAAAAAATACAGCCAACTAATGTTCCATGATGTGGCATTTTGAGATGCAGCAGCGATGGGAATATATAAGTTTTCACAGAATGACCTTGCAAAAGAGGAGCTGCACGTCTACAAGGCACACATTCAGCTCACTGAAGAGGAGGCTTTTCTAATGTGCACCGAAACAAGGCATCAAGACAACACAAAATGGCGAAGAGAACGAAAAGTGAGGATAACAGGGAGGCAATGTCACGCTTATTTTACATACATACCAAAAGATGCCACATCTTGGGAAAGCAAGGTGTCAAAAATGTTTTCCGAAAGCTTCTATGGAAATAACGCAACGCGTTATGGTAAACACTGCGAACAACTAGCCATCGAGAAGTACAGCAGCAAAACAAAAAAATATGTTTCAAAGATAGGAACAATCGTGCCGGGAAGGTGGTTCCATTCTTGAGACGTCCTGGGAATAAATGATTCGTGACAGGTTCTGGAATGGCAGTGCATTATCCCAACCTTATGGACATGATCAATGCAAGAGGAAATGTAAGAAGGGGATGATACAAGATTATCACGCAGGTAGGAATTGTACAAATATAAGTTACGGAATAAAGCAAGGCGAAAACACTTACGTCGGGATGAGAGGGGAGAAAGTAGTAAGGAGTTTTTCATGGAAGTTGCGCTTAATGTTCGGCTGTAATTACTATAAATGAAACGCGTGGCATTATTTCGGATTAGTTCAAGCGATTGAATATGGGTTGCGGAGTGAGGGTCCCAGATGGGATGATGCGTAGTCTATTTTACTCCTAATGAGTGTTTCATATAAGGTTAATTTTAATGAGGAAGGAGCAGAAGAGAAATTTCGCCGGATATATCCTAACATGCGGTTAGTATTGCTTATTACCTTATCAATGTGTAAGGACCAGGAAAGTGTCGAGGTTATGTAGACGCCAAGGTACTTGTAGGATGTCACGGCTTCTAGGGGAATGTTATTAAGATAATAGTTTGGCGAAGGAATATTGTTACGAGTTACACGCATTGTTTTACATTTAGTCACGTTAAGTTGCATTAACTATACGTCACACCAGTTAGAGATAGCGTTAATATCATCTTGTACAGACCTGTTATCGTTGTTATCCGAGATTTCGCGGAGGATAACACAGTCATCTGCGAAAAAATAAATGTTAGAGGAAACAGCGTTTGGTAAGTCGTTAATGTAGATTAGGAAAGAAGAGGGCCTAAAACTGATCCCTGCGGCACACCAGAGTCCACAGCGTTAAATGAAGAAGTATGACCGTTTGATGCAATGTACTGTGACCGATTTAAGAGGAAAATCTCAAGCCATCTAAACAGGTTAGGGTCAAGACTAAGCTTACTAAGTTTAAAGAGAAGTTGGTGACAATGATATTAACTGTGCACAGAAATGATGACCACATCGACAAACTGGTCCGCAAGCTTCAATTCGTGTATTTCAAGCACGTTTTGCCCAAACTTGCAGAACTTGCTTAAGGATAAACTGTCCATGTGTTTTTATTCAGTAGCATTTGGCCTTGTATACCTCCTCTGCCATGCTAAGTTCTTTACTCTTTCGTGACCGTGGGAAAATTGGCCACATTTTGTATGTTTCAGTAATTATTTTTTGTTATGAATAACATGATAGATACAGTGTGGTAATATATATCAATATGGAGCGAAGTGATTGTACTTTGTAGTGATATTACTTCAAAAAGTGCATATTAAGGTATAATATGCAAGAGCATTAATAAAAACAAGCTTTATTGTCAAGCGCTGTGTGTGGGGTGTGTTCTTGAGTGAAATGTGAGTGTTTTTGAGTGCGAAGTTGCGCTAAGTATGTTCAATATGACAAGTAACCCACTAGCCCAACAAGTTCTAATATGATTTATTGAACATTGCATAGAATATTTTCAATGCTATACCCCGAACATGGAAAAAAATTGAAAAATAATCTAAGATAGCAAAATATTTGCCCAACAGCTTTCTATTAAAGGAAAGTTTGGTGTAGCTCAAAAAGCGTATGAGTTACAAGTTTTTTTTTTGTGCACACTGAAAACTGCATTACTCCATCAGGTTACACGGTTACATTTCTTCCCTCTACAAATTTTTGAAACACAGCAATACAATAAAGATAATTGAGAAGAGGAATAGATTTGCTATTCAGCCATAGGTATTTTAGCAAAGCATGGTAAATAGCAGCACATAAAAAAATCACATACCAAAAGGTAGCATTGAGCACGGCTTCCCCGCACACAATAAAAATAATCTAAACGTGTAAGTTACAAAAAGTCTTCCCATTTCAATGTATGACATTATCGAAGTAGGTGGAGCCATGCCTGAAAGCTCTGAGATGTAAAAAAAATTTTTTTCTAAGGTTGGTGTGCCACTGGGCAAAACAAGCATTACAAGTAGCATTTGTCCAGTCAAGTTTCTTGTCCTCTTAGCACCTTTTGTATTTTCTCCGCTTCGTCAATCGGTAGGACTTGTTCTGAATGTACTTGTTTTGGCGAGGTATAGTCGTGGAAGCTCGACAATGCCCATAAGATCAGCAGGCAAATGAAATTCATCATTTCTGCGGCCGTGACCCAAGAATCCCAATTTCCCAAGAATCATCAACTTTGGCATAAGACTGCTTATATAAGATTTGCAACCACGCACTCTCATTTTTATTAGCACAAATCCTGCTTATTACTTCCGCGGTGAAAAAGATGCCCGAAACGCCGATTTTCCTTGTGACACATATCGCTTCACTGTGCAACACTACTCTGAGGTCACGGCCAGGTAGCTTTCTTGGACTGAACGTCTCTCTGCTGGTTGACGGTTATGTCACCAAATTTTTACCATATACTGTTGCGACACTACAAAGAAAAGATATAATATTGCCAACATTTTCACGACATTTCAATCTGAGTAAAAATCGATATGCCAGAAAGCGTAACGTACTGATCAACACCTGACTACAATCCTGGCTCGTTCTACGGTTTTTTATCATACAAACTATATTTTCATGATTTGACATTATCCTCCGAGTCACTTCTGCTAGAAGCAGCAGAAAATTCGCTTGCGGACACAACAGATTCGTCCATAATTTCACTAGAACCTTTTCTCAGAGAGAATAGGAGTGGAGAGATTTACAATTCCACCAATCACAATAAATATGTCATCAAGGGCACCAACCATTTCCCAAGGCACAGGTTCCCTCAGAACTTTAAAAAGTTTCATCCTTTGGATGCCCGCTCGACGTGCACACGTGCCTGGCTATTTTTAATGTCTTTTCTGAGTCTTTTGCGGTGAACTGCAGCTGTCCACGAAGAAATGGAGGCTGCACAACCCCCAGCCCGAGGTTTTCACATAATACGTCTATGTTGAAACCTTTATCAACCATTACGTCATCTTCAAAACTGTTGAGTTTTGCTAGAACTGCCGATTTTTCAACGCAGGCTCTGTCTGACGCTCTGCCTCCAAAACCACGGCTGACAAAAGTGATTAAACCAGCAGGCGAGACACCAACAAGAAGCTTTGCTGTGTGCGTTCCCTTGTAATGCGAATACGTTAGAATTCTACACGAAGCACAGTGCGATTTTTCAACTGTGACCTCAGTACAGTCTAGCACAACACGTACGTCCCTGTATTCTTCAAAGCACTGTGGCAGATTTCTTGCAATTTCCTGTTTATCTGGCCATGGAATTGCAGATTCCAGAACCGCTGCAAGGTTATGAAGTGTGCTGTAAAAGTGGCGAGAGACAGTTGTTCTGCTCACACAAATAGGGGGGCCAAACACACAAAGGGTAAACACGTTTTCAAACGTACAAGAACAAGAATAACGCGTTCAAGAGTTGACATTTCAGTGACTGCCTCTTCAATTCTGCCTACTTCATTACTAACTGCTATCAGCAGATTCATTGATACACCAGTAAAAGCAAGAACAATGTTGTCTGATGTGAGTAAATCTACAAGCCTGAACTTCTTCCCCATAAAGGAGTCCACATCGACCTGGATGCTCTTGTCTTGTGTACACATGTCTGGTACATTCTGGATGAACTGTGAAAGCTGAACAAGGGCTTCTGCAGCCTCCTGGTCTAGTGAGGAAGCAGCTGTACCAGTTGCACCACTAGGACATGGTTGTGATGCAGTTTCCTGGCCATGCTGTCGTACCTGCGTGCAAGAAAGTTTTCCCGTAAGGACCGATTCAAGTCAAGAAAACACATCTACGAATCTTCTGATATACTAGTCTCTGCTTTAGAGCTATTTTGGGCATTTTGGCGGAAATAGTGTCACACTGATTTAACTCATTTGGATTCATTGCAATAAAAAGCAATAGCTTAGCTAATTTGTCTTTGTAATTTTTTTAAATACTTGATAGGGGTCATATGTATGCACAGCCGCATAGTGGGTGATGAGGCGTGCTATAGTGGGATGCTAAGATCTTATACTGTTTATATCAATTTATGCCTACCAGTGTTGTGGCTTTTCACTGCTTACTTATTCTATCAGCTACCTGACTCATGTTTCCGTAATAACATGACATGTTGAGATGTTTGCCTACACAGCAAAATACGAGAGAATTGCAGGTACATGCTGCAGCGACACAACTATTCTGAAACAAGAGTTTGACTTCTTGGAAGAAGTGAAATGTGGCATTTTACTTTCCTGGAGCCTCTTTGAAATGCAATGGAAACCTTCACTTCATGTATGATGATATTGCACAAGTTATTTTGCATGCCATGAGCTGATTTGTATAATTTCCCTTCTGTATACCTCGCAATATATAAAGGGTCAGATCAGAGTATGGCATATTATGGTGAAAAAGTTGCCAGAGGGTGTAACGAAACCTTGAGGGGTATGTGCTTTAAGCTATTGACATGAACTTGTGCTCACTGGTTAGCAGAAATGCATATCTCGGTTGCCAAGCTTTCTCCCTGGATGCATCTAGCTACAATGGCAATACACATTACAACATGTAATTGAGCCTTTACATCATATAGGTCATCATCGGGGTTCTCTTCACAAGGTAGCCCATGCACAGCTCGGGCAGGTTCCCGACATGTTCCTTGAGAAGTTGGTTCTGCACAAAAGTGAAATGAAAGAATTCATAAACATTCCACACTGCAAAGAGTATGCAGGAACAGTGACAGCTCAGGGTGTATTTACGATACTGTAAATATGCAAGCCTGAGCCAGTGTATATTCAAGATTGATTGAAAACCGCTTTATCTTGGCCATAGAACGACATGAGTATACTTTATATGGTTTGGAGATGTGGTTTGCATTATCTAGCACCACATGAGTGCAAGCAGCTAGACTGACCACCACATTTTTATTCTTGTTTACAATGACAGAGTCTAGCCATGTGAGTAATCCTTTAAAATTAACCCTGTTATGTCTTGAATTTCTGAATATTATCTGGCATCACAGGTCGGCAAACTCACTCACGAGTGCACTCACTCAGACTCGGAGCTGTGAGTCTGTGCATGAGTGAGTTGCGGTGAGTAATATTCTGGTGAATTTGAGTCCGAGTGAGTCCGATTGAAAAAAATTTTGGTGAGCCTGAGTCCGAGTAAGCCCTAAAGGCAAAATATACTATTTAATGAGTTAGTCTGAGTGAGCTCCACATGTTTTGCCAACCTACGCCTGGTGTTACCGCATTTCGTGACCAACTGTCATTACTACCCACAAGCAAATTTATCCAGAGAGGTAGGTGTGTAACCGAAAGCTCTCAATTTCTGTCCTGCCATTTCTTCACTGCTTCTAGAGCTGGAGCATAAGAACATGCAGTTTGGACAAAATGTCACATGCCACTTTCTATGCCTTGTTAGTTTTTTTGGTAATTTTTGACAACGTGCACTCAGAGATGCACATCAGCCCTTTGAAGTCAAATAACCTACAGCGCAATAACTATTGGCTGCCTGTCAGCCCTGGCTTGTTTACTGTTCCTTAACATGCATTCCTGCAGGCAGCTGTTGTATTTTTTGCAAGACGCAAGCACTTTAAAAGTTCTTCTTCGCATGTTTATTGCAACGCACAGATGCACAACAATTATTCCCTCGTTGTGCTACAATGACGAAAGAGAAAAGTCGAGTATGGAAAACGGCCAGATGCATTTTATGGCGTTTGTTTGTGTGTACTAATGCAGCTGCAGTGCAACTACCAGTGTGTACCAAGGCAGAGGTTGTGCAGTGGAACATGGATTGAGACCAGTTTATTGCTGCAAGACATCACGAAATGCTCTTGAACGATGCAAACACCAGTGATGTCAACGAGAGTTGCGAAGTTGGCTTGTTAGCAGATAACTAGAAGCAGTTGGTTGCAGCGTGAACTCGACAGAGGGACAACAAAGGCACAAGAAGCGCTCCGTGTGTGTCTTCTTTGTGCCTTCGTTTGTCCTTGTGTCGAGTTCACACTGCAACCAGTTGCTACTAGTGTGGCATGCACATATGACACTTTCCATGAGTTTGGTTGTCTGCATTCCTATCAGTTCGATGAACCACACTGCAGTGGTAGTCATAATGTCTGGTAGCATTGTTTTGCAAGTGTGTGAAAGCATCATGGTGATTGCAGAAGAAGTTAGAACCATAATAAATCTAGAAGAGATGAAACCTTTGCCTATGGATACTGTGGAGATGGCTGACAGCCAGGAGTGCTTGAACAGCTTGCACTACTTCCTGACAGAACTTAATTAGATTGACATTGCACCTTTGACTTTCTACGGGCTTATCAGCAAACTTTCTCAAAGTAGTAAAGCAAATGCCAACTAAAACAATATACTACTGTGCCACCAATATGATCAAATCCACAGCCTTCCAAGGTTTCTTGTGTGCCCTACGTGGCATGTCATAATAAATATTAGCAATAACACAGCCATGAATAATGTATTTTTTACTGCACTGACGAAGCATAGGGTTTTAACCTATGAAACAACCATACCATGACAATGTCTAGCAGAGGCACGGGCATCTCGCGCTGCTGCTTCCTGTATTCTTGACAAGTCCTTTTCTTTTTGTCATGGGTTCTTGCGGGCAAGTTCTGTGAAGGTACAGCAGTCTTCTTCAGCCGTCTCGATTAGGCGTCCACACTTTGGGGTCTACACAAAATGAGAATTGAAAACGATATCCGTTTTTACGTGCCACAGTGACAATCTGATTTGAGGCATTACAGAAAGCACATTTCGACTACCTTGGTGTTAAAAGAGCATCCAGTGCGCGGTACCGAAGCGTTTTTTTAATTCTGCCTTCATAAAAGTGCAGCTGCCATGGGTAGGAATAAAATTAAATTGATTAATTTCTTCATTCAAACAAAGTGCTAATGCACACTTACACAATCACTCTAGAGGAGACTGTTTAAAACCAGTGATAAAGCTATCGCGCTGAAAAGTAATACCGGTGGCACTAGGGAATTTCTCGCGCGATCAGGGCCGATTCGTATTGTGCTCGGTCCAGATCAACTGCTGCTACAGTGTCACTTGCGATCAGGCCCGATTGGGATCAATGATTGCGGTTTGGGTGACGTCTACGCTAAACTCGATTCGGATAGGCTTTGGCCGTGAAGCAGCGACCAGTGTCGATCGCGAAATCCGATCCGGACTGGCCTTGATTGCGATCGAAGGGCCCACGTGGAAAGATGCTTCAAAGCGCAATCGCACATTATAATCTGTTGAAACGATCGACCGGTTCTCAGGATTAACACGCCGTTCATTTTTTGCTGACGCCAGAACATCAGACACCAGCTGCCTAACCGCTCTACAAATAACAATCAATTGTTGCGGGAGCGATCGGGCGTCGTAAGGCATAGATAGGCAGCGACTTGTTAGCGTGTATTTACGTCCCGCATTGAACGTGCCGTTCACGAAAGCTGTTACAACATCGTAAAAGCGTCCATCTTGTGCTTTCGGGACAATGTCAACAATAAGCATTTGGCTTACCAATGCTGCTCCAGAAGAAGTCTTCGGAGATGAAATGTGCGCTGCAAACCTCATTGGCGGCGTCACGGGCTTGCCGATCCGGAGCTTCACCACCCACTCCTTCTTAAGTCGCGCGTCCAGCGGGAACGAATGAAGGCTATCTCATCCTTCACCGCTCGGTTCGTGCACTGAGGCACGCAAACACATCCTGTTGCTTTTAAATTTTTTTTCCATCGCGTAGATAGAGGTTGCCTAACCAACGAGAAACGCGCCTGGAGCCACTCTGTAACAGCCATTACAATGCGCCATACTCTTTGAAATTGTGCTCTCGCCGGCCGCTACGCGGCTCAACCGTCTGTGTGCATTGCGAATAGCCAGTGACTGTTGCGAGACGAGGTTCACGCTGCCTTTTACGTGAAAACTTGTTTCCCTATCGAAAAAAACAGCGTTCCCAGTGCTTCCCGGTGCCTTTCAGCGCGCTGGGTGGCACTGGAAACGCTGTACCGTGTGTCCCAGTCTACAGCGCGCTGGGAGGCACTGGGACAAACTGTACAGCGTGGCCAGTGCCGCCCAGTGCGCTGGAAGACGCTGGGAATACTGTACAGTGTGGCCCAGTGTCTTACAGCGCACTGGGGGGCACTGGCCACGCTGTAGTGTCTGCCCGCGCACTGGGAACACAGGCCGCACATTGGAAAAAACTTGGCGCGCTGGGTGGAATTCATATAAGATTTGGTAATGGGTCGCGAGAAATCAAACAAAGAACTTATCGAATATCTTGACAATATTCTATTCTGTGTCCTACACATCTCCAGCTTTAGTTTTAGTTAAGCGACGGACGTACGTTACGCTAGGCAGTCATCTGTCGAGCGCGCGCGTTTTCTCCGAAGTGTGTGATTGAGTGTCGTAAATGCAGTTCATATAACTGCATCGAAAGAACTTATCATTCGCAACAAATATGACATTTATCAGTCTGGTAATATCATAAACCAACTCTAGCAGCCAGTCCTTCCATATGTGCTCGTACCGCTGAAAGCCGCACGTCACCGGCAACAGTGAGCCAATGTAACGCCGAATCCCGGCGTTTTAAGCTTCTGATTCATGTAGTCGAAGGTGCAAATATGGCCTCGCATGAGTCAGGTATGATCGAAATTACATTTGAACTGTTATTAGATTCTTCGTAATTGAATATCAACGTTGTTCACAGCGATCGTGGCGCACGGAGTACAGCTCTAAGCCTAACGGTCGGTTAGGCTAGGATGAACTACTGCGGCTGTATAGTACGCAGAACGTAACAAAAGGACAGAAAATATGTTCAAATGGGTGACGAAAATGAAAGTGTTCAGTGTGCACGTCAGTTGCACATTGTTTTTTACATAGGTATGACTAACTACTTAGCGAGTCAGTGCGATTGCCGCAACACATCTGCGGTTACGCTAATATTTTTGCGGCAGAACGTGCCAAATAGACGTTCTAATTCTAGGCAGCACATAAAAAACAAATCAAGCACCTTCGCTTAGGTTCTCGCGAGCACGAAGAGATTGAAATCTGAGTCCCTAAACAAGAAAAAGAAAATACTAGCTACCGGACGTAGTTCAAACATGAAGTAAAAAGAACCCGTCACTCGTCTTGCAGCTGTGGCAGCGGTAACGTGTCAGATTCAGGATTCATGGTGTGTTGAGGTGGTGGTTCGACTCCCGCTCGGTCTCGTGTTTTTTTTTTTTTGAGGTTCTTTTTTCTTTGTCGCAGTGCGCGCGTATCAGCCCTAATTACGGTCTGGATATGACTACAGTTTTTAAGAACAATTTAAAAGCCCGATTTCGGCCCGTAACGGCTGGCCCAGTGTGCAGTAAGCCAGCGTCCAGCGTGCCTCGTGCAGCGTCCCAGTACCCAGCGCCACTGGTCCAATAATCAGGTATGGCACTGGGACAGTGCCACTGGGTTTTCCGATAGGGTTTTGTTGCGAAATTTGAAGAAAAACTCGTGGCAGATGTGTGAAAATAACGGTGTGTTGAACAAAGGGTGGTTTTAAATACAAATAATCCATGTGTGTGTTTTGGTTATTCCCATAATCCCGGATCACTTCCCCCACCTCTTCACTCCAGTTGACAGCCACACTCGGGGAAACAAAGGTGCCGCTCTGGTCTGGCTTCTCACCGCTCGTGATGGGAAAATCAACAGCGGCTTTCACCCTGTCAACGAGGCAGTCGGTCCTACATTTCCTTTGGACAAGACGACGTAGGAAAAGAGGCGAGTGGCACCCAAGCAAAGGAGCCTAAACCAATTTCTTTTGTTGGTTAAAAGAGGCTCGCATCATCTTGTGCTGCAAATGTTTAGTCAAGTGACGCGTTAGAAAGGTACTATTTGCAAGTTGTGTTTTACACGATAACAGCAAAAAACTTGGTTCCTTACCATGTCTGTTTGCATTTGTGTTTTGTTATCAGCCTTTATTATGTCTGTGGGAACCACTTGTTGTGTAGGCTTTACAAACCTTTGCTGCAATTTCATTTTCTCATCATAATATCACGTTCTGGTTTTCAGACCGTTTTTCATGGTGCTCACCCTGAACAGGAGCGACAACCTAGCAAGCCACAATCTGATGCCTCCAGCCGTCCCACTTTTGATTTATTCTTGAACATGAGGAATAAATATGTAAACATGATGTCGATTTCTGCTGTTTTGCACCAATGACACTGTGCACATCACAGTCACAAATTTTAGTTGGCTATACTATACAAGCATGAAAATGAGGAATACCTTAACTTCTTATTTGGATATCGCTGACCATCTTTTCGCGCTTTCTATATAACTTTGCAGGAAAATATGTGTTGTTTTGACGAGTTTTATTAAAATGCTAAATTTGAACTATTCTTTTTTGCAGTCACTGGGCAGAACGGCAGGTATTATGGACTTGCTTAAAATGATACTCCACTATTTTCAACAGTAGTCGCGCAAAAGAGGAGCAAGGGTCAAATGAGTAGCCTAAAATACTTGCGGAGTCGCTTGACGCTTCGGTCTGGGTCACTTGACCCCCGTTGAATTGTTACCGGAGCATGTAGCACCGCATGCTGCGTGCACCGCGAGAGTGGTCATTGACGGCGCTGTATACGTTGTCGAACTTTTCGTGCTCTCTTCATGCTCCCATGAACTCATCCTCGGTTGGGATTTCTTGTCGCAACATCGGGCCATCATAGACTGTGCCAGAGCCGAAGTGGCGCTTTTCCATTCTCTGGATTCGTACTGCCCGACCCTTCTGCAACTAAAGCCGCAAAGCTCACTGTTGTATCCAACACGGAAGTACCGCCCGAAATGTCGGTCCTTGTGCCCGTATCTTGCTCCGCCGCGACCGACGCCACCGTACTCTTTACGCCGTCGCCTATTTTCCTGCGTCGGAAGGCTCTACCTCCCCGTTTGCCGTTCTTGCCACTGAATCGGATTATCATCTATGCTTGTCGGCAATCCGTTTAAGCACCCCGTAACCTTACTGCGCGGAGAATCACTAGGTCGTGTTTCCCATTGACCCAATTCACATCCTTGAGACTTCTGACGACACGCCCTGTTATCAGCTCGACGCCCTTACATCCTCCGAGCATTGCACCTCACCATCACTGTCTTCGCCGTCGTCAGACTTCTTGAAGCCGCCTTGGACGCCGATCTGCCGGATTCATACCGCCGCCAAGTCCTCGCCCTGCTTCAAAAGTTTCGGTCATCGTTTGATTGCGACCAACCATCCTTGGGACGTGCGGCGAGCATCACTCACAGCATCCACACTGGTTCCCACTCTCCATTACGCCAGCGCCCATACCGCGTGTCGGCAGCGGAACGACGGGTAATTAGCGAGCAATTCGACGATTGCGCAGCGTGGCGTCATTCGCCCCTCCCACAGTCCTTGGGCGTCTCCTGTGGTGCTAGTACGCAAGAAGGACGGGTCAATCCGCTTCTGTGTGGTATCGTCGGCTGAAAGATCACTCGCAAAGATGTCTATCCGCTGCCTCGGATAGATGATGCCCTCGACTGTTTGCAAGGCGCAGAGTACTTCTCGTCTCTGGATCTTCGCTCGGGCTATTGGCAAGTGCCCATGGCTGAAAATGACTGCGAAAAGACAGCTTTCGTCACACCTGACGGTTTGTACGAATTTACCGTCATGCCTTTCGGCCTGTGCAACGCGCCCGCAACCTTCGAGCGTATGATGGATACAATCCTTCGCAACTACAAGTGGAAACATGCCTCTGTTATCTTGATGACATCGTCGTGTTTTCGGCCGATTTTCCAACGCACCTCATTCGCTTGGGTGAGATACTTACCTGCCTCTCTCTGCCGGGCCTCCAACTGAACATCAAAAAGTGCCGTTTTGCTGCCCGTCAGTTAACAATATTAGGGCACGTTGTATCAAAGGATGGTGTTCTTCTGATCCCGCCAAGCTTCGTGCGGTCGCAGAGTTCCCCAGCCCACTACTCTTAGGGCACTCCGCAGCTTCATAGGGCTCGCTCTTATTTTCGGCGTTTGTACGCAATTTTGCAAGCATCATCGCGCCACTGACCAATTTGCTTACCGCAAGCAACGGCATCTCCGCGTGGTCAACCTCGTGTGACGAAGCCTTCGAGCAACTACGTCGCCTACTAATTTCTCCACGATCCTTCGTCATTACGATCCCACAGCCCCTACAGAAATACACACGGACGCCAGCGGCATCGGACTGGTGCAGTCCTAGCGCAACGGAAAGACGGCTACGACGAGTACGTTGTGGCGTATGCCAGTCGCACTTAAGCAAAGCGAAAGCGAAGAAACTACTCCGTCACAGAAAGGATGCTTAGCCATCATTTGGCTCTCGTCAAATTTCGTCCTACCTCTACGGTCGCCCTTTAGACGTTGTTACCCCACCACGCCCTTTGCTGGCTGTCCCGTTAAAAGATCCATCAGGACGGCTCGGCGTTGGCGCTTCGCTTTACACGAACACGACATCCGCGTTGTCTACCGATCGGCAGGAAGCACTCTGACGCCGATGCGCTTTCCCGATCGCCGATACCTGTCGACGTGGCCTCCGCATCAATGTCTTTTGCATCCGTGTCCCCATCAACGTCGCTAACATGCCCGTCGAGCCGCGAAAGGATCCATCCCTTCAGCTATAATAAACTTCCTCGACGACCCAAACACTACACCCTCTTCTCGAACACTTCGTCGCCAAGCGCTCACTTTGCTGTGCATGACCGCTCTTTACCGGCGAAACTATTTAACCGACGGTCGCAAGTGGCTACTCGTGATTCCCCGGCACATGCGTTCTGAAATATGCGAATATTTCATGCTGCCCCTCTAACGGGCACGCCGGTGAGCTGACGACGTATACTCGGCTACGACAACGCTTTACTGGGCCGGAATGTATCGCTTCGTCCGCCAGTACGTTCGAGCTTGTACAGCATGTCAACGACGAAAAGTTCACCAGCGGCCTACTGGCGAGTTACAACCGCTGCCCTGTCCGGCTCGTCCCTTTGATCGCGTCGGCATAGACCTTATGGTCCTCTTCCATGCAGCTCCTCGGGTAACCGATGGATAATGTAGTCGATCACCTCACGCGCTACGCCGAACCGCAGCACTTCCAGCCGCTACTTCGCGCGAAGTCATTCTCATTTTGCGGAACTTCGTTCTCGACATGGAGCGCCACGTGAACTGCTCAGTGACAGAGGGCGCGTGTTCCCTTTCCGAAGTAATACCAGCCTTCTCGCTGCATGCAACATCGTCCACCACAAGTCTAACAGCCTACATCCGCAACGAACGGCTTGACGGAGAGGTTCAACCGTACTCTCGGCGACATGTTGACTATGTACGTCGCCTCGGATCTAGCACGGGACACTGTTTTGCCGTTTCGTAACATACGCGTATAACACTGCCATACAACTACCACTGCTTTTCGCCGTTCTTTCTACTATATGGACGAGAGCCCTCCTGCACAATTGGATACATGCTTCCGACCGACACTTCCGAGTGCACAACGGTGTCTGAAGCGGCCAAATACGCAGGGACTGTAGGCAGCTGCGCGTACACTTACGACCGCCGCTCAAGGTCGCGAAAAGCTGCGGCATGACAACGATTGTCTACACAAGATTTTGCGACCGGTTCACTCGTTTGGTTGTCGGTCCCACCTCACAGCCCTGGACTTTCAACGAAGTTTCTTCCTCGTTATGATGGCCCTTACCGCATAATCGACCGCACATCCTCTGTTAACTACGTCGTTGAACCTGTGACGCCATCCCACGACCTCAGACATCGCGGTCGTGACACGGTGCTGTCAGCCGACTCACAGCATATTACGACCCTTGATCCTACCTGCGCCGTAGTCGCCAGGATGGCTCCTTTTCAGTCCCGGGGCCATTGTAGGGAAAGAGAAAGAAGAGCTTCCGCTCTGTTGTTGCTGTGACACGCGATCTAACTTCGGCTTCTGCCGTGCTATACCTCGACTGTTTAAGACGTCTAAGAGTCGTCTGACTCCCTATAAGTGGTAACGTGATCCTTCGGAGGATAGTCCTTTCCCCTCTGCCTAGGGGTCAGGGTCTCTCCTAGATCGGCCGACCCTGACCCACCAAGAGTCACCGTGACTATTGAAAGAGAGTCCTATACGTGGCCAGTCAACTCTCGAAAAGAGTCCCGCATACTCTTTTTCTTAGAGGGCTGGTGGTGCCGAGCATCGTGGTTGCTTTGGTTTCTCTTTAGTTTTCTTTTGGTTTTTAACACGAAAGTGTTTTTATGCCGGGTCCCCAAGTACATCCGTCACGGATATGACGTTGGTAAAATGGACGCCAACGGCTGAGAAAGAAAAAACCCAAAGATACCCCGCTGCGAATCGAACCCCGAAGTTGCGGCCGCGACGCAAGCGCCAGCCGACGCCCTACCGAGTACGCTAACTTGGAGATGCTAGGCACGGCGCGAACGCGCCGTATATCTTTCACACATTCTCTTTCGGCGCGGTGACAGAAGATGTGACAAGAAGTAATGCTTCACGGTCGACACTTACTAGCGCTTCCCCCGAGTGCACGCGATCAGTCGGTTAATGGTTTAAAGCGTCTCGATACCAGAGAGGTAGACTGGCCGCGGCTGGCGTCGCCGAGGCGCCCTTGACGCAGTTACGTTCTTTCCTTTGGCTTCGTGTTAGTGTTCGCGTCGGCTCATCGGAGCAGTGCAGTTTCCACGTGCACTAACGGGATTCTCGCGGCCGCTGCTTCAATTGCGAGAGCACCGACTAAAAACTCTGCTATGCGTTGCGGAAGGACGCGATTTCGACGGGCGAATTCGTGCCTTGGGGAGCGAGAGCCGCGCCTGCGAGACAGAGGCCAGCGGGACGCACGCGTTTGTGGGCTCAGCTACGAACCTACCTCCCGTGTTGCTGAAGCGCAGTGCGTGTTATGTATGCATGAGCACAGCGTCGGCTACCCTTACTAGGAAAACGCACACCGTGCCGTTTCTCTCTTAATTGACGACGCTTTGAAGAAGGCGCTACCGGGTACCAGTGTTGATTATGAGCTTGTTGATATCTCCTTACGCGGGATTCACGATTCGCTGGTCCCAATTATGTTCACGGTCAGCTACCAGCTACCTCGGCGTTAGTCTCGCGATAGAGACATGCTGTCCAACTGGGTCCACGTCAAACGGTGCTATAGCTGCCAAACACGATAGGCATTTTACAAGATTCGTATATAAACTACACAATAAGCACTACTTCTGTGAAGACACGTTTACTTTCGTGTTATACCGATTCCTATGGCGGAGGGATCAGCCATGTTTTTTTCTATTTCCGCTCTCTGTTTTTGTGCGTCTTTTTGCGATGGCAGTTTGAAGACTTCTTGCCGCCGCTGCTGCCGCCGTCATGTCGTATAGAGTCCAAATCGATACATCCCCCCGCGCACCGCGAGTATAAGCACGCCGAACGGGGGTGACGAACGTGAGTGAAGCGAGACCAAACGAGCCGGCCCATCTCAGTCGACGAAGGGCACATGGGATAACTTTATTCCGCGTGATAGGCCTGCCGTTGTTGCTCCTCTTGTCAGAGAGGAAACCTCGGCCGTCTTGAAGGGCATGAAGGGGACACCGGGAGGGGGGGAGGGCTGTGTCGCTCAAGAAGAACTGCGAAACTTTGATTTATATCCTCCTCACTCCTGCGTCCGTTCGTGGACATGACATCTTAAGCAAATTACACACAGCAAACTGCTCAGTGTCATTTAAAACTGGTTCCTTGTGTCTCCTAGAGGGTGTTTTACCCCTTCTTGAAGAGTAGCAGCATAAGTGAACATTAGCGGCTGGTGTGCGACAAAAAAATTGCGGTGGGGAGATTGCGCAGTGTGACTGCTTCGGCCTAACTGTTTAAAGTAGCAAATAATATTATTTGCACAAAGTGCGAACACAAGTGCTGGCGTCTTGAGAACATTGAAATAAATATTGAGCAAGCATTTATCTGCATTTTTTTGTCATATTTGCAACTAAAGTCCCCATTCGTGGACACCCATTTTTACCCTTGAAAATAAAATTTTGTCGCAGTGTTCTTGCTTGCCACTTGTGGAACTCCGGGAATTATATTTACAAAACTGCATCTCTTTTTTTTTTTGCCTACATCATTGTTCGGTACTGAAGATGATAAGGGCGGTCGCGATCGCTGGCGCGCGCGCTATCTCGGTATGTATCAAAAGGCGGCTCGTATACCCTTCTGCGTGCTGTGCTCTCACGCGGAGCCAGCGCGCAAAACCGCTTCTGTCCCTTGAGGCCACATTCTCTACACCATATTTTGTATACCCGAGACCATGTCTAAAGAGTGGGCTGCCAGCCTTACTACGATACATTACAATTTGCTGCTATCGCATCATTGTTCCTTTCGCGGTGAACTGGGATTTTTTGCCCATGTTTTGTTTATTGTTCTTTCTCTCTCTCTCTCTCTCTGTTTCTTTCTCTCACTCTCTCTCTCTCTGCTTCCTCTTCTCTATATATTTCTCTCGTTCTTTTTTTTTATCCCTTTCTCCCTTTTTTTCTGTTTCTGCCTTTCTTTTTCTCTATAACTGTCGCATTCTTTCAATGCTATGCTTTACTCTCACCCATCCCCTCCTTCGCATCACTTCCCTTTCCCACCCACACCTTGCTAAACTATAATCCAAAGTGTGCTATCCTCTACTAGCGTGTCTGGATAGGCGAGTGGCTATGGTGCTCGCTTTAGGATCGTGGTTACGCGGGTTCGAATCCTGCCTTGTCAAGAATTTTTTTCGCCAATAATTTAAATGCGAAGCATTTCTTAGCGAAGCTCAGGCACTTAAGCCGTTTCCATATACGTATCTATTATCTATCTAGCCGCCAACGTCTGGGCACTGTCCTGGTCATCTCCATGTAATATGCCGAAATTGGCATAGCAGGGGAACCATGTATGAAGAACAGGATTCACTGGTCATGACAGGAATTACTCAAAACTCCAGTAGCGTACGTCGTGAAACCCTTTCGCTCAGTCACGTGTGACACATGCCCGCATACCACAGTTCATGTTAGGGTACGTACTCACATCGGAAAAGGGTGTGACACGCCGCGTGCGGGAAACGCGTCTGCGGCAGGCGCGTGCGTTCGTGTTCCCATTTGCGTTTTATGTGACGCGGCAGCGCCTGTAGTCTCGAGTTCTCTCGATGCGTTCGATACTTTTCGTGACAACATGCACCCGCGCGCGGCCTTTGTTCAGCCGATTTTGTTTTCGCTACACGTGTCTTTTGCGGGAGGGTGTACTCGAAGGCCTTCGTCGGCTGTGCTTCCTTTCCGGCCACGTTAAGCGATGTTTATTTCTCACGAGGAACTAGTGGTGACTGTTAATATTATAGTGCTAGATTGTTCTTTGCTTCTACAACGCCGACGTGCCCGAAGGTGGCCGAGAATGTTCTGGGTGCGTCCGATCTGGCGGTACAGGGACAATGACGGCCAGGCGCAAACTCTGCTTCCGCGCCGGCGCGCGAGACATGCATAATTACTTTTTAAAGTTCGTGCATAATTACTTATTATGCACATAATAAGTGATGTAATAAATCATAATTAAAGTGATGCATAATTACTTTTTTAATGTTCGTGCATGCGAACCGCACGTTGTAGATGCTACAGAATGTTGTGCATTTTATAATTGCAGTCACCTGCGAATGCCGCCGAGTGTCTTCGACACGTTGCTCTCTCACTTGCGGGCCCCTGAGTGAGCGGCAGGTGACATCGTTCCGGGAGCCCATTTCTGGTCATGATCGGCTGGCGATGGCAATACGGTAACATTTGTTGCAATCGTTTTTCCCTCTACAGCCCAAGAACCCTCAATGAATATTTTTACGCGAGTGACGAGTCGCTTGCATGGTAGGCAATTTACAAGATATATTTTCAGGAGCGGTTGCAGCGCTGACCAGTCCGGCTCCAAGCTCAAGTAGCGAGCGACCTTTGTCCTCTTTGTCGGGCGCACACGCGCGTCGACAATATGCATTCCGGCAGCCTACGTGTAGCATAACCCCCGGCGGCAAAGGCGCCGTCTCGGTGCATCTAGACGTCAGTGTCATCGGGCGAGTGGTACTGCTTCAGGCGTGCGACGCGTACAATGTCGCTGACCTGCGCGGTCGATGAATACGACGAGGCAGCAGGAACGATTTCATAAGTGTCAAGAGTCACCGCACGAAGCACTCGGTATGGTCCTGTGTACCAGAGAGCAGTTTGTCGGACAGGCCAACGTACCGGGTCGGAGACCATAGCAAAACCAAAGAGCCGGGCGAAAAGTCACGTCGCGGTGTCGTTGATCATACCGACGGCGTTGGTTCTCTGGGAGGTCAGAAGGCGAGTACGAAAGGCTTCGCGTGCATGTGTGGCCCGGCTGACAGTGTCCATGGCATATTCAGAGGTCCGAGCTGCTGGCAACGGAATGAATGTATCGAGAGGCAATGTGTGTTCGCGGCCGAACAACAGGAAAAATGGGGAGTAACCAGCCGTGTCATGACGCGAAGAATTGTAGGCAAGTGTCACGTACCGTAGAGCACGGTCCCAGTCGGAGTGGTCTGAGGAAAATACTTTGAAAACATGTTGGTTGGGGTTCGGTTCAGACGCTCCGTGAGGCCATTTGTTTGCGGATGGTACGACGTAGTGAGCTCGTGCCGCATTTCACATGAACGCAGGATGTCCGCTATGACTCTCGATAGAAATGTGCGGCCACGGTCCGTGAGCAGCTGGCGTGGAGCACCATGTTGCAAGATCACGTCGCGCAGAAGAAAATCGGCGACATCTGTGGCGTAGCTGTTAGCAGAGCTCGTGTGATGGCGTAGCGTGTGGCGTAGTCTGTGACCACAGCTATCCACCTTTTGCCAACAGAAGACAGGGGAAAAGGGCCGAGTAGGTCCAAGCCGACGCGAATGAAGGGTTCGGACGAAATGTGGAGCGGTTGAAGACGCCCAACCGGAAGCGTCGACGGTGTTTTGCGGTGCTGACATTTCTCACACGCCGCGACGTGTCTTCTGACAGAGCGTGCGAGACCTGGCCAATAGAAGCGACGGCGGATCCAGTCGTATGCGCGGTACACTCCAAGGTGACCGGCAGTTGGAACGTCGTGAAGTTCGTGGAGTACAGCCGAGCGGAGGTGTTGGGTATAACAAGCAGCAGTGATGGTCCGTGGATGCAAGTTGTGGCAGTATAGTGTACCATTCTGGAGTACGAACGCGCGGTGAGATCGGTTCGATGATGAGAATTCGAGGCGCTCGACGATAGCCCGTAAGGATTCATCACGGCGTTGCTCGTCGGCTATGTGGGTCCGTTGGGAAACGGAGCGCACGCAAGCGTCGGTGTCAGGGACGGTGCCCGACTCGCCGACCCGATAGCGAGAGAGGCAGTCGGCGTCCTGACGCAGGCGTACAGACTTGTATGTCGCTGCAAAAGTGCACTGTTGCAGTCGCAGAGCCCAGCGACCAAGTCGACCTGTGGGATGCCTTAATGATGAAAGCCAGTAGAGCACGTGGTGGTGAGTGACGACGGAGCAGTGAGTGCCATATAAGTATGGAATATTGGGGACCACCCAGTCAAGAGCAAGGCATTCTCACTCCGTGATTGAATAGTTACGCTCCGCAGGTGTAAGGCGGCGGCTAGCGTAGGCGGTAACGCGGTCGTGTGCCTGCTGGCGTTGGGCGAGAACGGCTGTGATCCCGTGACCACTGGCATCAGTTCGGACCTCAGTCGGGGCGGATGGGTCAAAGTGGGCTAATACAGGTGGCGTCGTCAAAATCGTGATGAGGTGTGAGAAGGCGGCAGCTTGAGTGGACCCACAAAAATGAGACGACGTCTTCTTCAGAAGATCGGTAAGTGGTCGAGCGATTGCCGCAGTCTTTCACGAACTGCCTGAAGTAGGAATAGAGTCCCAGAAAACTCCGGACATCTTTGGCGGATTGGGGTACGGGGAAACTGGTGACGGCATGGATTTATCAGGGTCCGGCCGCACAAAAAGCATCAACGAAGTGGCCCAGCACTGTAATCTGTCGGCGCCCGAAGTGATACTTCGACGAGTTCAAATGGAGGCCAGCATTGCGGAAGACGTCGAGAATAACCGACAGACGCTCAAGGTATGTATCAAATGTAGGTGAAAATACGAGGACGTCGTCTAGGTAACACAAGCATGCTGACCATTCGAACCCTTGTAGCAGAGAGTCCATCATACGCTCGAACGTGGCTGGGGCGTTGGTAGACCGAAAGGCATAACTTTGAATTGGTACAGGCCATCGAGAGTGACGAAGGCGGTCTTTTCCTGGTCTTTCTCGTCCACGGCAATCTGCCAATAACAGGAGCGAAGGTCTATGGATGAAAAGAAGCGTGCGCCATGGAGATAATCGAAAGCGTCATCAATGCGGGGCAAAGAATACACGTCCTTTTTGTTTTCGATTTAGATGCCGGTAATCGATGCAGAAACGGCATGTGCTGTCCTCCTTTTTAACCAGGACGACGGGCGACGCCCAAGGGCTTCATGAGAGCTCAATAATGCCTTTAGCTAGCATCTTGATCACTTCTTCTTGAATAATCTTGCTCTCCGACATGGAAACCGATACGGTCGACGGTGAATGGGAACAGCATCACCTGTCTTTGTACGGTGCTGTCTTTGTACGGTGCTTTGTACGGTACGGAGTTTGGCCGAGTGGTCGATTGTCAAGGTAGAAGATGTGACGGTAGTAAGCCAAAAAGCGAATGAGGACGGCTGATTGCTCTGGGGGGAGGTCTGGGGCGATCATGGGGCGTAATGCCATGTCGAGGCATGTGGTATCGGGTGGGCGACAAGGAAGATTGAGCATACGTCTGCTGCAAAAGTGGTGACGTGGTCATCGGCTACGGACCGCAATGTGCCGATTAATATGCCTTGAGGGAGTACTTGCCTCATACTGAAATATTGGCCGCGCGAATTAACGGGACACAGAATGGGTACACAAACAAGTGCAGACTGAAACTTGGATTTATTAACAGACGATAATATATAGTTGTGTCAGCTCACCTTCTGTATCGCTTTTAGATTGTGGAATCTCGTTTATGGACGACACCTGATTATGGTGGATCCTTCCCTCATGTATTTCCCTTTCCCTTCATGTTTTCCTGGTATTATCATCGTCTGTGAATAAATCCAAGTTTCAGTTTGCGTTTTTGTGTACCCCTTCTGTGTCCCGTTAGTTGCGCTGCCAATATTTCAGTATGAACCTATACCAACTAGCCCGCCTTTCAACACTTCTGCAGTACTTGCTTCGTGAAGCCGAAACTTATAACGGGGAGATGTATCCGGTTGGCGGCTATAGTTATGACGCAGTGAGGCACAGTGATGTCACGCCAGCTCCGGAAGGACAAAAGGAATGGGCGTGACGATGTAGTCCCCATCCAACACGGATGAAGGCGTGGCCAATTCGGCGAATGTTAGGGCTTTAGGCGGTAGACGGATGAAATCCGTTTCACAGAGACTGTGCTGAAGTTCCGTGTGAATATCCGGCTGAAGAAAGTCCAAGCAAAGAGAACAGGCGGAACAATCTATCAGGCAGAATGGGTCGACAGGAAGTTCATCCCTAAGATAAGGTCTGGAGGACAATTATGGGCATCGTGAATAAGACAGGAAACGTAGCGGTCGGCGATGCTTATGCGAGCTGTACACTTTCCTGTGACAGGAACAGTTCCGCCATTAGCGACGCGTACAGCGTTTGTAGTAGCAGGCGTGAGTACGTTTTTCAGGCGGCGACAAAGATGAGCACTGATTCTTGACACGTGTACTCCAGTATCAACTAGTGCCGTCAAAGAAATACCGTCTACACGCACATCGATGAGGTTCTTGTTTGTAGGAAGCGTCAACGGAGGATTTGGTTCAGACGGAGCTGATGCAGAAATATGTTACGCTTGTACCAGTACGTAAGGATAATCCTGCATTAGGAACAGGAACATTACCGCACAGCCGGAGCTTTCATTGGGAGGTCACAAACAAACCACTAGCGTACAGTGCAGTTATGCCTCCCCAAAAATCTAAAATTTTGCTTTCTGACGCCAAACCTGAGTTTATTTTCACTCAATATTCGCAGTAGTGTACAAACCAACAAGCCAGTAAATAGTTATTTACAAATTATGTTACTGCAGAAACTCTATTTACAGGTTAATTGGAATGGAAAGCAATATTGCCGCAAGTCTTATATTTCATGAGTTGAAGCTTCACCCCACAAAGACTGTGGGCAACGCGCTGCGCAGGCCTCGCCGTGATGTGTAGGAAGCTTCGCGATTGTTTTGGAACAATCCGTTAAGATTGCGCGCCGCACGAGAATGTTCCAGCTTTGTCGAGAGATAACGCCGCCAACAGCGATATCGCTGGAAAGTTCGATAGCACCTGTATAAAAGCCGACGCACTTCGCCGCTTGTCAGTTGATCGACGGACGACGCCCTGTTCGCCGCTATCATTGTACAGCGTTTATTGCTGTAGTTCTAGTTCTCATTTTCCCGGCCACAAGTTCGGCCAAATAAACAGTTTCATTCTGCAAACGCCGACTGCTTTCTTCGTCGACGTCACGACCACGTGACATCTGGTGGAGGTGCTGCTCGTTCATGTTCCGGACGCCCCTGACAAGCCTTGAACCCAGCCCACGTCGCGAAGAAGACACCGCACCATCAGCGGCAGTCGAGCCAGCCGCAGACTGGAAGGACTACCCCCACAATACGGACCCCTACCGGACAAGACCAGGATCACAACGAAGAAGACAACAGCCACAATGACAACCGCTGTGGCGCCTACAACGGTCGTCATGCATCAACCGAGGGAGCCGCCGACATTCCGCGGATCACCATGCGAGGATCCAGAAAGCTGGCTGGAGGCCTACGACCGAGTCTCCACGTTCAACAACTGGGACTCGCGGCGAGAAGCTACGCCCATGTCTACTTTGCCCTTCCAGATGGCGCAAGGACCTGGTTCGAGAATCGAGAGTCCACGCTAACATCATGGGACCTCTTCCGCACCGGATTTCTCAACACCTTCACGAGCGTCATCCGGAAAGAAAGGGCTGAAACCCTTCTCGAGACCCGTGTACAGTCCCCAATGAAAACGTCGGACTGTACACCGAAGAAATGACTCGACTATTCCGCCATGCCGATCCAGCCATGTCCGAAGAAAAGAAAGTTCGCTTCCTGATGCGGGGAGTGAAGGAAGAACTCTTCGCCGGACTTGTGCGCAACCCGCCGAAGACGGTTTCGGAATTCCTTTCAGAGGCCACCACAATCGAAAAGGCACTAGAAATCCGCACTAGGCAGTACAACCGCCGCATTCCTACGACGACCTACGGGGAGGTTCAGGCGCTGCAGTCTGATGACCTGCGTGACACCATCAGTGATTGTGCGGGAAGAGCTGCGCAAACTGTTACCTTCGCCGCAGCATCAAGTGCATTCAATCGCCGACGTTGTCCGCGAGGAAGTCCGGCAATCGCTTGGAATTCCCGAAGCACCGCAGGCTCAGCCGGAAGCCATGAGCTATGCTGCTGCAGCCCGACGCAACGCCCCACCCCCTCGCCCACGTCAAGACGCCGCGTCGCCGCAGCGTTCCGCCGCAGGCACCGCCGCCACCACCGACGCCATACCGACCGCCGACAGGACAACGCTGCGCCCCCCGAAAGACCGACGTTTGGCGTGCCCCTGACAACCGGCCGCTCTGCTATCACTGCGGGGAAGCCGGCCACACATACCGCCGATGCCAGTATCGACAGATGGGGCTACGCGGATTCGGCGTTAACGCGCCGCGCCCGCAGCCAGGCGAACGGCCCTCGCGACATCGACGACTACCTCACCGGAACACAGTGGGAAGAACGACGAGCTTCCCGCTCGCCGTCGCCCGGCCGCTACATGTCACCCGCACCGCCGGCAGTACACTGGCCCAAACCGGGGCCGGTCGCCTAGCCCGTATCCGGGAAACTAAGGGCAGCAACCGATGGAGGTGCGGTTGCTGTACGACGAAATGCCGAAGATCCTCCGCGGCCGCCGACGACGACAACGCGACGAGACCTTCAGAAACACGACGCAAACCGGACGGAGCCCTCACGACGAAACTTCGCGGCCCGAAGAAAACCTGACGACGCAACGTAGAAACAGCGGGACAATTCGACGAAGCCGTGATCCGACGCCACGACCTAACCGCAACGCAAGACGACGAACTAGCGACCTCGATGTCCTTATCGACGGCCACAGCATCACAGCTCTCGTCGACACCGGAGCCGACTATTCCGTCGTCAGTGGGCCATTCGCCACCAAGCTGAAGAAAGTAAAGACCGCTTGGAGTGGACCCGAAATCCGGACAGCTGGAGGCCACCTGATAACACCGATTGGTGTCTGCACGGCGAGACTCACCATCAATAACCACACTTATCCTGCGAGCTTTGTAATCCTACAAAACTGCTCCAGGGATGTGATACTCGGAATGGACTTCCTAAGTGACCACGGCGCCGTTATCGACCTGAGGTCTGAGTCGATAACACTAACCTCAGACAAAGCGCTCCCTCCCCACCCGACGCCAGGGAACCATGCACTGAATGTGATAGAAGAGCAGGTGACCGTTCCGCCGCGCTCCAGCGTCATTATTTCCGTCGGCACTGAAAAACCTGCAAACCTTGAAGGCGTAATCGATGGCGATCAGCAACTACTCCTCAATCGTCAAATTTGCGTCGCAAGAGGTACGCCGAGCTGCATGACGGTAAAGCAAAGGTACTGCTGACAACTTCAGCCACGAATATAGGCACCTCAACATGGGTACGACGGTTGCCTACATCGACGAATGTGTAGCCGCCAGCGATGCTTTCGCCCTCTTCGATGCTGCCGAACCTGCTTCGACGAATAGAGGTTCCGAACCGGATTTTGACGTCAACCCGAGCCTTCCGAAGGTCAAGCAAGACCAGCTCAAAACCCTGCTCCTGCAATACAAGCACTGTTTCTCGTCGTCCTCGCGGGTCCGACAAACGCCCCTTGCTAAGCACCGCATTATAACAGAAGAAAATTCTCGGACCACTCCGACAGAGGCCCTACAGAGTTCGACGCGAGAACGTGAGGCCATAAAGAAACAAGTCGACGAAATGCTACGCGACGATATCATCCAGCCTTCAAAGAGTCCGTGGGCGTCACCCGTGGTATTAGTGAAGAAGAAGGACGGCACACTGCGCTTCTGCGTTGATTATCGGCGCCTGAATAAAATCACGAAGAATGACGTGTACCCCCTCCCACGGATAGACGACACCCTGGATCGACTTCACAACGCAACGTACTTTCGTCGATGGACCTCAAGACCGGCTATTGGCAGGTCGAAGTAGATGAAAGAGACCGAGAAAAGACCGCTTTTATAACACCCGACGGCCTCTTTGAGTTCAAGGTCATGCCTTTCGGTCTTTGCGCGGCACCTGCGACGTTCAAGCGCGTCATGGACACCGTACTGGCTGGATTGAAGTGGCAGACGTGCCTTGTGTATTTGGACGACGTCGTCGTGTTTTCCTCGACCTTCGACGAGCATCTCCGGCGGCTTGAGGCAGTACTTCAAGCAATCAAGACCTCTGGACTGACCCTGAAACCAGAAAAGTGCCGATTCGCATACGACGAGCTCCTGTTTCTCGGTCATGTGATCAGCAAGTCTGGAGTGCGCCCAGACCCGCGGAAAACAGCGGCCATCGCCGACTTCGCGCCTCCCACCGACAAGAAGGCCGTGCGCCGATTTCTCGGCTTATGCGCCTATTACAGACGCTTCGTCAAAAACTTTTCACGCATCGCCGAACCACTCACGCTTCTCACGAGACTAACGTGGAATTCAGGTGGGAACCGGAGCAAGTGCAAGCATTGAGGAACTTTAACGACGCCTGCAGACGCCACCCATACTTGCGCATTTCGACGATTGCGCCGATACTGAAATACACACCGACGCAAGCAGCGTAGGACTCGGTGCCGTCCTTGTGCAAATGACGGACGGGCTTGAAAGGGTTATCAGTTATGCTAGCCGGTCATTATCCAAGGCAGAAGCCAACTATTCCACAACAGAAAGGGAATGCCTCGCCATCATCTGGGCTACGTCAAAGTTCGCCCCTACCTCTATGGCAGGCCCTTCAATGTTGTCAGTGACCATCACGCCTTATGTTGCTAGCTAACTTGAAGGACCCTTCAGGTCGTCTCGCACGATGGAGTCTGAGGCTTCAAGAATTCGACATTACCGTCGTGTACAAGTCCGGACGAAAACACTCTGACGCCGACTGCCTCTCTCGTGCCCCCGTCGACGCGCCGCCGCAAGACGACGACGATGACTGCTTCCTCGGAACTATAAGTGCCGACGACTTCGCCGAAAGGCAACGAGCCGACGCGGAACTGGGGGGCCTATGGAGTACCTCCAGTGCAAGACCGCCGTTGTTCCGAAGGTGTTCAAGCGAGGACTGTCGTCGTTTTTCTTACGGAACGGCGTTCTCCCTAAAAAGAACTTCTCGCCACTTCGAACGGACTATCTTCTTGTCGTGCCCTCATCATTGCGACCAGAAGTCCTCCAGGCCCTACACGACGACCCGACGGCTGGACACCTCGGTGTTTCCCGCACGCTCGCCAGAATACAGGAAAAGTACTACTGGCCACGCCTTGCTGCCGACGTCGCCCACTACGTCAAGACTTGCCGAGATTGCCAGCGACGGAAGACACCGCCGACTAGGCCAGCGGGACTTCTGCAGCCAATCGAACCACCTCACCGGCCGTTCCAGCAAATCGGGATGGACCTACTGGGGCCGTTTCCGACGGTCGACTTCCGGCAACAAGTGGATCGTCGTAGCAACTGACTACCTCACCCACTACGCCGAGACAAAGGCATTGCCCAAAGGCAGTGCAGCCGAGGTAGCCAAGTTCTTCGTGGAGAACATCGTCTTGCGTCATGGCGCCCCAGAGGTCCTCATCACAGACAGAGGTACCGCCTTTACTGCGGACCTAACTCAGGCGATCTTAAAATACAGCGAGACGAGCCACCGCCGCACCACCGCCTACCACCCGCAGACCAATGGCCTCACCGAGCGTCTAAATAAGACCATCGCCGACATGCTCGCCATGTACGTCGACGTTGAGCACAAGACGTGGGACGCCGTCCTTCCGTACGTGACCTTCGCTTACAACACGGCCGTCCAAGAAACGACGCAGATGACGCCGTACAAGTTGGTCTACGGAAGGAGCCCGGCGACGACGCTCGACGCCATGCTACCCAACGTCACCGACGAAGAAAATGTCGACGCCGCCGCTTACTTACAACGTGCCGAAGAAGCTCGACAGCTGGCCCGCCTGCGCATCAAGACCCAGCAGCACACCGACAGCCGTCGCTACAATCTTCGACGACGCTTCGTCGAGTACCAGCCCGGCGACCATGTCTGGGTCTGGACGCCAATACGACGACGCGGACTAAGCGAGAAGCTTCTTCGACGATACTTCGGACCGTACAGGGTACTTCGACGTCTCGGCGCACTCGACTACGAGGTTGTCCCCGACGGCGTCACGACCTCTCAGAGGCGCCGAGCTCGACCTGAGGTCGTGCATGTGGTGCGCCTTAACCGTACTATGCTCGTTAACGCATCTGATGACTCTAATGTTTGCTTTCTTTATTAGTTTTCTTTAGTATTGCATGTATTCATGTTCTGTTTTTAAGCATCGGGACGATGCTTTTTCAGAGGGGGGTTGAAGGGGATGAGAGGGGGATGAGTTGAAGCTTCACCCACAAAGACTGTGGGCAACGCGCTGCGCAGGCCTCGCCGTGATGTGTAGGAAGCTTCGCGATTGTTTTGGAACAATCCGTTAAGATTGCGCGCCGCACGAGAATGTTCCAGCTTTGTCGAGAGATAACGCCCGCAACAGCGATATCGCTGGAAAGTTCGACAGCACCTGTATAAAAGCCGACGCACTTCGCCGCTTGTCAGTTGATCGACGGACGACGCCCTGTTCGCCGCTATCATTGTACAGCGTGTATTGCTGTAGTTCTAGTTCTCATTTTCCCGGCCACAAGTTCGGCCAAATAAACAGTTTCATTCTGCAAACGCCGACTGCTCTCTTCGTCGACGTCACGACCACGTGACAATATTGTGTACAGCACAATGTTTAGTGTAATTTTCAAATAAGTTCATTTATTTTCTCGCAGGTGTCTTGCGAACGGGCACACATTAAGGAGCTTATCATACAATTTTTTAGTGGGAAGGACCACCGCATGTAATATAGTGAGAGACACAACTTCTGCCCTCTGGGATGCACATCAGCCAATCTAGTAACAAGGTGCTGCGCAAAGTAAACACGGACAAGGAAGTGAACGAGGACTGGCGCTGACTCGCGACTGAATTTTATTAAAAACGAAACGCATGTTTATGCGAAAGAAACCGCAAAATCATCTATGCGCATGCGAGGAACGTGCTTTCATTATCGTACAATGTTATGGAGGTATCACTGACGCAAACGTCTCTTTTTTTCGTGATGAAGAAAGCCTCGGCAAGCTCACCGTGCCAACTGGTTCTGATTACGCCTCAAGATTTTTGTTGTTGCCAGCAAAGGCTGGCACTGTTTGCCACAGGCAGCCGACGGGCATGCGCTGCAGTGAATAGGCAAATTAGAATCTTGTCCGTTCTTTATTGAAAGCTGGTGCTTCCTTAGTCGTTGATTTATACCCGGCCCGTTTGGCCTATGTATACTTTCCCGCATGTCAGAGGGATTTCATAACCACCCCCGTCGAGCACTCGATGAACTGAGTGGCGTGACTTTTAGTGCAAGCTTGCACGCTCCTATTTCCAGAGTCGATGCGGGTGCATAGTGACGCCAGTTTGCATGGGGCAGAAAACACCACCGGCACACCATGACGATTGGCAACATTCTTCAGGTTATGTGACACCCTATGGATAAGGGGCCAACAGCCGGTCGCATTTTTTCACGACCTTTACAACCATGAATCGCACTAGCCTTGTACCTCTGCAGGAGCTTCTCTGCCACAGCACCACGACTCCGTAGGGTAACCAGCATTCATCAACCTGGAAATCTGTATGTCCAGGCTGTCATGTACCAGGTGAACACATGACTTTTCCAAGGCTCCCTTCAAACAAAACTTACCAATGGCCCGTTTAACCGTCTTGGAATGCGCAGAATCGTAAAATAACAGTTTTTTTTGCTCGCGATAAGTACATCCAGCACGTGTGATCTGGTGTCAAAGATAGGTTAATATCTAAAAATTGAATGCTATTCTCGTACGGTAGTTCGAAGGTGAAGGTTAAAGCTCTCCCGTGTCGTTCAAAGATCGCTAAATATCTTGCACTGAATTAGTGTGAGTCAAACCAGGCTGTTCTTTAAAAAGTATAGGTAGTAGTCATCTACGTATCTAAAAACTTTTAGCACTATATCCTGGTCCAAAGAGCACACCAAATCACGATCAACACTGGCCAAGAAAATATCAGCTAGTACAGGCGGAAGGGTTTCTTGAAGGGCCAGTTGGTACATGATGCTGAGGGGAACAGCGCAAAAAACGGGACGGAGAAAGATTGAGCACACGACACAAGCGCTGACGAACAACTGTGTGTAAATTTATTACACCTGGATATATATAGCTGAAAACCGAAAACAAAAAACAAGAACCATCACGTGCACATCAGAGTGAAAGGCAAAAACGAATCTGTCACGAGTCAAAAAGTACAAGTTAACTGCTCAAAAAGATTATCTCTTTTTCCAGGAGGGCGAGTGAAGGCTCACTAACGCTCATGTCCCCTTTCGTCTTGATATGAAAAGCCTCGTTAATTTCGCGTTCTGTCTTGTACGATATCTCGAGAGTAATCTTGCAATCATGAAAGAGCGGGGCGCAGCCGCACAAGGAGCAATGGGCTGCCAAGGTGCTGCTCGTTGAAGTCCTGAGATTATTTGCGTGCTCTCTCAGGCGGTCGTTCAAACACCGACCGGTTTGTCCAGTATAGGACAGACCACAGGACAATGGAATGTCGTACACTACGTTGCTCACACACTCGACGTACTGCGTACTGTGTTTCTTGACACACGCATGCTCCTTGGTATTGTCAACATTCAATTTCCTTGCAAAGGCGGCCGAGTTACGAGGAGCCGAGAAAACGAGTGTCACGCCTGCCTTGCCAACATCTCTTGAGCGCATGGCTCACACCGTGTACGTAAGGGATGACAGAAATTTTCTGTCTCTCCTGTGTTGGGCGTGTCGTGGTACCACGTTTTGAAAGCTCGCTCAGTAGAATTGCCGCCAAGGCACTGAGTAATTCAGTCGGGTAGCCGGCGCGTTTCAGTCGCTCGACCTGGGCGCTAAAGGTTCTTTGCACTTGGTGGTGCAGGACCTCTTCAGAGCACCTCTGAGAACACCCAGGCAACTCCGCGCTTCACAAGCTTAGTATGCGCCGAGCTGAACGGAAGAAGGCCCTTCTGTGACCTCGCCGCGTATTCCCAGCAAATGTGCTGTTCCCCAACATGCAGCACCAGGTCTAAAACCTTAAGCAACCGTCACTGCGCAGTTCCATGGTAATGTGAATGCGTTGAGAATGGCCGCGAACACGCCAAATATTTGCTGTGATTCTTCATCGATTGAACTGTCAAGCCTGAGAGCACCAGGAAATCATCCACGAATCTGAAGACCTTCAGTATACTGTAGCCTGAAAGGGCGTCCTGCAGCTGCCTGTCGAGGCGAGCCAGAAGCAAATCGCCAAAACGGGGGCAAGACATGTTCGACGAACGTAGAACGTAGGTAGAAACCGCAGCAACTCCATGAAGGCTGACGTGTTGGTGCCACACGAATTCTGAAACCGGACGGTGCCGTGTTCATCGATGCTCTCGCTGACAGCTTACCATATGGAATCCTGAGGCCACGCACGGACCCAATACATATGCCCTCCCGTTGAACAAAAATCTCGTTGCGAAAGTAGCATATGTTGAATCAAGGTAAAATTCCAGAAGTAACAGCCAATCTATATGACATTTCCCGCGACACAGCAGGAGTGGCTGAGTGGTAAGCAGCGATGCTGGTTTGCTTGTTATGAGTGACATCTATGCCATTTTCAGATTGCTGCAGACATGCAAGATTATTGGCACTTTGCACTGTATTGGAAGTATAGATTAGAAACACGTCAACACCGAATGTCCAAGCAGGTCGGGATGCCGAAATTTAAATTATAAGAAAACGTTCAGTACTGTTTTTTTAGATGCGTGCGATGCACATTACAAGTAAGTCGATTTTCGGAGAATAATTTCAGTGTGTACGGAGGTGTGCACTTCATTCATTGTACAAATATGTGCGTCGCAATTTAGGTTCACTTATGCGGACATGGGACATTTCGGCGGTGAACGCGAAAGCGGCATTTTTCAGCGGCCACAATTGCTAGATATCCTAGAGCAGATATAATTGGCATTCCGCAGCCAAGGAACTTTGGGTCAGTCGTTCCGATTCCTTTCCAGATGGTTGGTGACGAAGCATTCCCACTCAAGCCATTCATGATGAGACCTTATCCACGCGGAGTTAGTAAGAAGTTATCACTGTATACTTCAAATATGTGCCGTAAATACTTTTTATGCTCTGATTGTATTACAGCAGAGTGTTGTGCTACGTTATTCCAAAAGTTAACAACCAAAACTTGAAACTTCACATGTAGGCTGCGACACTTTCAATAACCTACACCAGTGACATTTAATAGGCCTACACGGTAGATAACAACAACGCCTATTTAGCCAGCATATTTTAGTGAAATGGAAAGTGCGTTTTATGTGTACTGTTTACTTTTTTCTCAGATCTGCGGAGGCTCAGGAACAACCCAGATCTGTGGCGAGACTATTTCAAGAGGGCCACCTTCAACTACCGCTTGAAACGTGCAAGACGATTAATTCAGAATTCTTTCGGCATTATGTCGAGTACGTGGTAAACATAGCTGCGACCGTTTCAGGCATCGAAGAAAACAAGACATATCGTAAGGTCATGCGTTGTTTAACTTCCTGCTAAGTTATTCACAGCAATCGCGATCGGCATACAGCCCTGCAGGTCTCGCTCATCATGAGCACTGGGATGGGAACATTGTGGAGGGATCATGGAGAAACGAAAACGATGGCCCGCAAGGCTTGGCAGATATCCCAATATCTGGATATCATTCAGCCAGGTTAGGTATTTTGCAATTGAAAGCACAGACAATCAAGAATATCTTGTTTAGATACTGATGGTACAACATTTTGTTGCTTTTTTTAGGTAGCTATGGATATGCGCGAGCGTTTGGCAACATACTTCATGAAAGAAGGACAGGTGCCGTGGCAGGATAGAATAGTGACTCGCGCAGGAGCAGATGTAAATGCATTTTTTAAAATCATCTGCGCAAAGCCTGTGCCGCAGAGACAAATTCACAATGAAGCTGACTAGTTCACTTACGTTCTTTATTGCACACACATACAGGGGCATAACTATTGCATCAAGAATCAAATCTTATATTGCTTATTCCTTAGTCTAAACTTAAATCAAGCGTTGCAATTTCAGGTTCAAAAATAAGCGAGTGAATTTTCAAGAGTACTTCTTTACGTTTTCTTGGCGGCAGCTTGCCGAGCTTTATAACCATCCAGTTGGCTGCCTGCTGGCATTCACCTGGTGGGTTTGAGTCACTGGGAGCGGCGACATCCTTTTCTTTCAGAATTTTGTTTAGCCTACTGCTGCAGTTTTCTAGGACATCTTGCACGGGTTCCTCGAACTGCTCGTTTTTTCTTTTTTGCTGTAATGACAAAGCAATTGTTTTAATGCACAGTTAAACATAACTGAATTGTTCTGCAAAAAATGAGCAGCAGAGCTACCGTGACTGTGGTGCCACTGAGGGTCATGTTGGGAGAACTGTGCTGATGACTGTGCTGATGGCTGTGCTGATGACGGTGTTGATGGCAGTGTTGAAGGCTGTGCTGACTGCCCTTTGCTTGTACTTCTGGAGCCGGCGGTGCATGAAAACAATTCATCTTTTTAGAGAGGTCCAACGCAACGCAACTTCAGACATGCTCACCCTGAACATGCGGCGGGCTCACTGTAAGTTGGACTGACCAAGCCGAAATACAGAGAATGTGGTTCGATGAAGCAACAGTACATAAAAAATCTGCATGCGCTATGCAGTTTTATCACTACTAGAAGCACTATTCCTATAATAGGTATCGGGTTTAAAAGTAATAAATTATTTCACTGGTAAAACACTGCATGCACATTTAAGCTTATGTGTGTTTCTATGATCGATCAATGCTAATAAATGCGGAAGAACCCACTCGCATTTCTCTTCGTACTCGGGGTGACGTATACGGGTTTTACCCGAATAACTGCATTGATATCAATGGAAAAATAAAATAAGATGCACACAGTACATACAACAGTGCAAGCGAAACGCCATAAAGCTTATGTTTCATTCAGGAATTCTTCAGCATGCGATGGGTTGGGACAACTGCACATCAAAATTTATTGCAATGCCGAGTGCATATTTTTACGGTACCGCACCCAGGAAAAGGTTCGTAAAGATAATCAATATACCTGTCCACTGCTACGCTGCTGGTTGGTTGTGCCCCTTCAGGCTGCTGCAGGTTTCTGTGGTGGAAAGAACTGTAATATAAATAATTTGAGCGTTGCAGAACATCGTAAAATGTAGAATTAACACGTACCCATCTTGTAGCGCCGGGATATTTGTAGTTAATCTGGCAAACAACCGCACATCAAATATAATATTTATGGCTACACGCAGATAGGTCATGCTTACTAAATACAGCTCTATGCGAATACTGCTGTTCTGCTTGGCACAAGAAAGTCTCCACGAAGCGAAACAAAACAAAAAAGTCAAACAATATTATTAGTTGTTTAGAAACATCCCCGACAACGACGTCGGAGAGCGCCAAGAGAGCACCGAAATACAAATTTGCGAGTACAAGCTATCGCAGGCAAATAAATGTAGACTACCATCGTGCACATGGTCAATAAAAACTGAATAAATGATTTTGAATGACTCAAAAGACCCAAATGCAATGTTAAACGAGATCTGCAGTTACAACGCATTAACCAAATCTGTTTATGAAATTCAACACGACCTTAACATATGACATCTCCCTTGGAGAGAAGTGAATTTTTTTCTGAATGAAATCCATGCGGCAGCATACATTTACCCCGAGAGGATAACTTTCACTGTCTGCACCACATCGGTTCACCGCTCCGAGAAATAACGGCGGGGAAGGAGAGCTGAATCTTACTTTTCTGCATAGTATGGAGTGTTTCGAAGAATACTATCAACAATGCCGTACTAAGCCCACTCGGATTTCACTTTGCCGTCCTTGCCAGCAGCTCTCCATTTACGCGCTCTCCTTTTTTCCACGGATATCTTAGCCAGGGTCCCGGAAGTTCTTGAACTAGGCCGCTACCTACTCATCTGCACAATATACATAAAAAACACGTTCACATACTGGTACACGTGCCCGCGAGGCACACAACGCCCTGAAAAGTTTATGAATTACTTACCTGTCATGGCAAACTGTTGTCCGATAATGCGCCACCTGGTTGCACGCAGCTCCTTGTCCTTGAAATCCACGTTGGACTGTCGTACAAACAGGGGTACGAACAGACCATCTCCAAAAAAGTCTCCATTGCGGCGGTGCGTGAATGGCGTTTGCAAGCGCCCTTTTTTCGTACTGAACGGAAGGAGCAGCGGTGAAAGAATCCTGCGGACCGTACCCAGCAATTCGGGATATCGCTTTTAGTTCACCGTATGTCACACCACGTGGCGTAAAGATCTTCAACTAAACCATGGCGCATATGCCACGGCAAAGACAAAACGACAATAGATATAAAAGGCAAGAAGACGATATCCACTAGTACCACCGAGCACGAACCACAATCGCAGATTGATAACAGCAACGCGTACTACGAGCGGTTGGCTGGCTGCTCGATTGTGAGTCAGCCGTTTTCTTGCGGTGAATGTGTGCTTGCTAGACGCTTGGCTGTGCTCGCAAAAGACGAATTCTGGAATGGGAACCCTTCTTCTCATCCTCTTCGATATATTTAGTCCTACTGTATTGCGTCGGCCCCCGCGGGGTTTTCAAACCAAGGACGCCCAATCGCCCCTGCTGTTCTCATAACTTGAAAAACTAATTTGAAGAAATAATAAAAGCTGATGAGCTGGTGATGATGGTTTGAGAATATGCAGACACACACTTCACATCCCTAGTGTACAAATTCTTCATTTCGCGCTATTGCGTGAAGATGTCCAATCGTGTCATATTCGCTACCAGACATATATTTGTTAGAGCTCAACAAACTGCAGAAAAAAGGTAGAGATTGAATGCAAACCCGACATCGTTCAGTGACCTCCTCAAAGAAGAGGCTAGTTCAAAATCCCCTTTTCGTTTCTGAATCACATATTCAAGTACGTCCGAATTATGATGCATTTCCCGCATCAATATTAGGAATTTTCAACTGTAATCGAAAAAAAACACAAAATGTTTGGGACCTCCAAGCTTCGCCTTTAAGAAGTGAACGCGATAGCGATATTCTGTCCCTAGTGCGTACTTCAACCACTTAGTGCGTAATTTATAGTGTATGATGTCACTCGAGAAGTTAAATTGTGGATTACTACTCTGTTATCGATAATTTGAAAGCGGCTTGTGTCAGTAAAGTGTCTTTTTCTAATCTGACGTGGTGTGAATGAGAATGGAAACAATATTTAAATAACACTAACGTATTCGTTTGTTTCATATAATATATTTGGATTCCTAACACCGCGCGTTGTTTTATTTAATGTTTCTGGTATTTTTTCTTTCGTTGCTTGCTTGTCACTCATTATTACTTTGAGTGACTACGTATTCACTCATGCCCTGTTTATGATTAAATACTCGTTCTTTGCTTCCATTATGTGCTATCCGTGTCTGATCTTCCGTTAATTATTCCTCTGAACGTCGCTCGTGCACTTGCAGGGGTCGACCGAACCCTGCAGCGAAGTGTGGACGAACTGCCTTGTCAACGGTCTATTGGCTATAGGTATGACCTCCGAGATTTCGCGGCGTACGTGTCGCTCTCCTCTCATTTCCATCGGGGCGAAAATGCTTGAGGACCTTGTGCTAGATTAGGGTCCACTTTAAAGAAGACCAGATGGGCAAATTTCCAGAGCCCTCCACAACGGCACCTCTCATATCATACCGTGGTTTTGAGACGTGTGAACCCCAGCAAGTTTACCATTCAGTCTAGGAGGCCATGTATTATTATCTTTGCTTGCAGACGGTAGCGACGCGAATGCTCGGCTCACTTCTGATTGGCTTCTCATTTTGCCGCTGCCGCGAAAAATGCACTCATTTGCGCGTTTGCTGCGCGTCGCTGCTGCTTTTTGAAATTCCTGCCGCTCGCGACAGCATCGCTCGCCGCACGCGACGTGTCACGCGTCTCTTTGCCGCAAGTGAAACGTACCTTCAGCCAATTTCCTTTTCCGCGAGCGCGTGTCTCGCAGTGCTGGCACCTGCATTGTCAACGGCCTCTTTCCTTGTCACGGGTCTTCGAGAGTTACGGCGTTGGTGTCAGTTTAGTATTGGCTTCAGGACGGCGCAACAGGGACAAAAAGACGAAAGATCGCCACGAACACAAACGCCGTGTGATCTTTCGTCTTTTTGTCTTCCTTGTTGCGCCGTTCTGAAGCCATGCATCTGTACCAACTCGCCCAATTGTCAGTGCTGTCAGTTTAGTCTTGGAGGACACGCATTATAATTCCTCGCGTGCAGATAGGTGGCGTCGCAACTGCGCGCAGATAGGTGGAGTCGCAACTGCGCAGGCTCGCTTCTGAGTTGTTTTGATTTTGGCCATGCCGCGAAAAATGGGCCTCGCACGCACTCGCGCGTTTGCCGCGCGTTGCTGCCGCTTGTTGTACTCCTGCTGCTCGCGACAGCATCACTTGCTTCGCGCGGCCGTGGTGCACGTTTTTTTTCCGCTAGTGAGGTACGTAACTTTATGCGAGTATGTGTCACAGGCGATTCACAGTCTCGATCCTGACACATGAAAGGCGAACATACACAATGAAACGCAAGGCAAATGAGAGAGCTGAAAACAGAACACCCTTGAAAGACGCTCGACTGCCATCCGCTCGTCCACGTGGTCCGCCACAGTGACGCAATGTTCTCTTCATTTCACGTAAGGCTGGGCGATGGCCTCGTGCCGACCGAAGATGACGTGAATTGATTGAGACCCCGCTTGTGGCACGCGAAGAAGTTGCCGCTGAGTGCCCTGACGGCACCCGGTATACTACAGCCATGCCGGACGTCAACCGCTATAACGCATGTTGTCTCGACGCTGCCGCAAGTGTGTTATGCCATCCCGCATACGATAGCCTAGCTGCTACAAGAACGAGCATGTACACAGGGATGCCCTTACCAAGGTGGCTAACATGAACACAAGCGACATGGCTAGCCTGCCGGCCTCAATTTGCCTCAGCATCGCAAGCCTTCCATGATCACGGCCAACATGGACGTAAGCGACGGCCTCATTATTAGAAACATGGGCACCTTATGGTACATCGCGACCTGACGAACACGGCATCCTCTTGCGACTGTGGCTTCAATTTCCACGTCCACGGTAGGCACTGCCGTCCTGCCAGTACGAACCCAATCACTACCGCACACCCTCAGTAGGAATGGAATGAGTGCCCGTGCGACTGCGAACCACCACACCACGACATACGCCAGAAAAATATCTCATGTGAGGGGCGCAGTTTCCTCTTACGCAAAAAAACGCCATAACTATATAAGTCACAAAGGGCCACATACGCCCAGGTAGCTTCGCATACAATAAGCGCCTTCCACTGAGGTTGGTCTACGTAGCACCTGCCAGGGCTACCAGCCTCGACGGCCTACACCTCACCAACGCAAAAGGTGACTTCAGGTTCCGCATGTCGCCGCGTCTAGTCGACACAGTCCTGTCGACGAATGACCCAGCTAACAAGCAGGCCCTAGACATTGCTTCGACCAGGCTAGCACATTCATTCGTGCCACAACCACAAAAACCCCTCACACTCGGCGCTCTCAACGTAGTCTGTGCACCGCGCACGTGCGTGACCACGAAAAAAGACGCTCTGTTAAGACAATTCAGACTAGTGACTGCTTCGAACAAAAAGGTTTATTCTGAAGAAATGAGGTTGCGCGCACTCGCGCCAAGGAGAATGATTCTTTTTTTTTGTTTTTCGACCGTCTCGTTTATGGTATTTTACACGCTCTGCTCACAGAAAATGGCGTATTAGCACATTCTGAAATCTGAAGCGACCAGCCCAATCTAATCACGGGATTCCAATGTGTCGTCCACAGCAAGCGACTTCACTGTAGATGCGGTGCCGTAGGCACATATAAGAACACAGCGATGCGCAACTTCAACGTAGGCCGCATGCCTTCGCCGGCCGCCGGCCGCCATACACCGAACACCACGCAGACAAGCAGTGGAATCAGCGAGGTGTGCGTGCGCACATCAGTCACAATAATAAAGACATTGCGTCCGCCTTTACGTGAGAACTGTCAATGAACCCTTCCACATATACACACGGGTTCGTGAAACGTGCGTGTATTCTCCAATATAGCGGACAAATATAAGCCTTACATATCGGCTTGCCACATGTGGTGTTGGTAATACCTATGTGGCTGTTGCATCGTTACGCAGCTGTGAACAAGACATCTGCGACTGTTCAAACATTGGTATGTGCTTATACCATGTGCGCCTATATTTAGCCTCATTTCGTACGTCTTGCTCAATGTAAAGAATTACGCCACAGTCACCTTCCCACCGCATGCTTTGCATTACATCTATTATCGCGATACGTCGGATCTCCGGAATTTTTAAATGCGAAGTATTTCTTAGCAAACCTCAGGCTTTTGGCCGTTTCTATCTATCTATCTATCTATATCTATCTATCTATCTATCTATCTATCTATCTATATTATCTATCTATCTATCTATCCGCCTACGTCTGGGCGCTCTCCCTGTCGTCTCCAAAACTTGTATATGCCGAAATTGGCATAGCAGGTAATCAGTGTATGACGAACGTGATTCACTGGTCATGACATGAATAACGCAAAATACCTGTCAGGTACGTCATGAAACCCTTTTCTCAGTCACGCGTGGCACATACCCGCATATCAGAGTTCACGTTATGCGGATATGTGCCACAAGTGATACAGAGTCTCAACCACCACACTAACGGCAAACACACAGATTGACACGCAAGGAAAGTGATAACTCTTAGGGTTTTATGTCCCAAAACCACAATATGATTATGAGAGACGCCATAGCGAAGAGCTCCGGAAATTTTGACCATCTGATAAATTTTAACGTGCACCGAGATCGCACAGTACACGGGCATCTAGCATTTTGCCTCCATCGAAACGCTACCGCCGCGGCCGGGATCGAACCCGCGAACTTCGGGTCAGCAGCCGAGCACCGTAACCCCTACACCACCGCGGCCGACGCAAAGAAAGTGAGAGAGCTGAAGACAGAAACCCCTGGAAGACGCTCAACTGCCATCCATTCGTCCACGTGGACTAGGCGAAAACCGCGGTCAATGCTTCCTACAAACAACCTGCTGAGAGAACGCGGCCTCTCATCATGCCGGTAACTTGAGCATTGATTTATCAAGACCCAACAATGAATGCTCCTATACTGCGTGAAGGAGGGCTTGGATGTGGACAGGACATCAAAAGATCTCTCTGCCACGTCCACGACAGGAGACATCATAGATCATTTCGTCGTAAGAAGCATCTGAGATTTCCACGAGCTGCACCATACCTCGCACTTCACTACACTTATAATCCTCATAGCCGCCATCACAAACGGATCCGATTAACAAGCCCGGTCGAGCTACTGCTGCTCACTGATCACGGTGATGATGACCTTGTTCAAGAACTGTCAACAACCCCTTCTACACATACACGGGTTCGTGAAACGTGCGTGCATTCTCCGTCATAACGGACAAGTATAAGCATAACACCTGTAACACAACTGTAACAATTGCAGCTGTGACTGTAAGTACGTGCAGTGCGCATGCGCGTGCCACTCGGCTTGCGTACATATATCTAGGGAAACTTTCTAAAAGCTTAGTTGCGAGTACGCCTGTCCTTTAGATCTTTGTTCCTTCTTTGTCTTGTTCGGTTTCGCACTATCCAGTAGTGAAGAATATAGGCGCTGCATATCAGGTTACCGCGGTTGGGAACACCATGTTGCAGATGGCGTCGTTACGCAGCTGTAAACAACTGCCTATATTATACAATTGCGACTCCTCAAACATGAGTGTGCGTATACCACTTCCACATTTCTCTAGGTCATTCCGCAACGTCGCTCAATGTGAAAAATTACGGCACAGTCACCACCCGTGCATGCTCGCATAACATCGATTCCCACGGTACGTGGGATCTGCCGAATTATTGTATGTTTGTGTTTTCGTTGTCTTTCTCTTTCTCTCTCTCTTTCTTTCTCCCTCTCTGTACTCGTTCTCTCGCCATCGGATTTATTTCATGCCACGCCGGACGAATTGGCGCACGTGTTCTGAGGGCGAAGGAGAAGACGAAGTGGACAAAGAGAGAGAAGAGGTCAAAGAGAATGCGTGCCGGTTCATGATGATGATCAGTTCTCTAAACCCGTCATGGACCCCGGCGATCTTAAAGACATCCGCTCTTCTGTTAAAATGCAAATGACTCCTGCAAATTTAATAGCAAATGTGCGCGGCAAACAGAAGCCTGCTACTGGAAAAATAAAAGTTGATTGTACATCGTGCTTACTTATGCCTTTTCTCTTTCTGATTCTACCTGGTTTACTGAAAAAGATCCAGTGTAATAAATCTGTAAGGCACGAAGCTTTCTGAAATTTTATTGCGAAAATTACGTACAGTTCACTTCGAGAAAAGCATTGCACGCAATATTGCAGGCAAAACAACTAATCACCAATAAGGCGTTCTTGCCTGCTAATTGGTGATTTGTTTTCTTTCATCAAAACCACGGGACTTGAAAATTTGGGTCCACACAGGCACCGATAAATGGGAAAAGCTTAAAAGGTAGGCAATTGCACCACTGTCTGCACATCGATGTTCCGCTGCCTGGCTTGCACTGCATATCAACAAAGGAGAATGGTAATTAAAGATCTTGGGAAATGCACGTGCAACAGATGCAGACATACTAATGCATAGGTTGCACAATCACAAATTGTACAGAACCATTAGTGGTTACATGCTATAATGGCCCTTGCTGATGCATATTTCCTTTTGAAAGATGTCCAGCGCTAAACTTTGAACAACAGCAAAAGAAAGATATGACGGGACGGACGCTATCTCAACCAAGTTTATTGAAAACAGACACACGTTGACCTTGACATGAAACACCCTGGGTGCATGCGATTTAGGCAGTAGAATAAAAAAAAAATCACAGTACCGTAGCAAGGGCGAAGCAATGAATGCGATAGTAAGAAACTTGCTAACGAGTGAGGCTCGCCAACGAATACTCTCAGTTTGAAAAGCGCTCCTGTTGCAAAGGCGGCCGAAGCAGCGGGGGATCTGCCGAATTTTTCGTTTAGCGGCGTCTCTTGAGCTCGGTGACTTTCGAACGCTCCGTAACATGAGCGCGGACATCGCGGTCATGTTACGGAGCGCGGACATCCCTCATGACATGGTCATGACATGAGCGGACATCCCTCTTGCATTCATCGCGAGAAAACCCCGCGAGCACACAGCGGAAGGCCGAGGTTCTCCCTGCGCAAATATAAGATGAAGCGAGCGAGCTCGCCGACGACTTTTAAATGCGCCCTCGCGCTCCTAGCGCCATCTCGCTGGTAATGAAGAAACGCTTATAAGCGCCGGCCGTCTCCGAGTCCGTCCAGCGGTAAAGCGTATGTATATAACGCATGCCGTTAGCTACGTGGAGGACCTGCGTTCCGTGGCGTAGTGGTTGGCGCCACTAGCTGCGGAGCAAGAGAGCCCTGGTTCGATTCCGCGTCGGAAGCATTTTTCTGAATTATTTTTCTTTGGGGCTTTTATATATATTATATATATATATATATATTATATATATATATATAATACATACATCATACACGGTGCATGACGGCGACGACAAAATCCAGCCGGGACTGTCCATATAATTGCAATAAAAAATCACAGCATATCCACGGAGTGAATGATGATGAGTGGGCGAAGCTGCGGAGGTTCATCGGTAAACCGTGAATCTTCCGTGAATTCTGCCCAGTACGTCATCACCGACGTGAGATCGGGCGCGTTTATACTAAAGGTTCGATGAGTTATGACGACTTGCAGCGCACTTTAATTTTATGTACGCTGTGAATTTTCATTGTTTAGAAAACCATTGCTTAGAAAACATCTGGCGTCTTTCGTTAAGCAGCTGGCGTCTTTTCGTTTTGCTTTAGAAACATCTGGCGTTCTTTCGTTTTGCTTTTACAAAACATCTGGCGTCTTTTGTTGGTTTATTTCATCAATCAACGGCGTTTTGAACAAAATTTTTATTGTTTAATCACGCACAGGAGAAATCTCACCAGGCACTACCTTGGAGGTAAAGAATGACTGCTAATGGGAATGAGAGACAGAGAAGTCGGCTTTTAGCTAACGCTGCGAATTTGTTATTGTTCAACAACGCACAGGAAAATTCCCACCGGCACCACCTTGCAGGTCAAAGCGTAAGACTGGTTACATACTACGCTACGAGGGACGAACGGGTGCCGCTATAAGGAGCTTCGCCCCTAAAACGCCATGCCTCAATCATAATTTTCGTGAAGTTAGGAAGCACCACCAAACATTCCTTGTCATTCTGCGGAGAAGCGAGGTACCATCTCTAAGGCATTATGCAGTTTCTTGACGCGACGGCTGATGACGATAAAGATTATGACTGAGCTTTTGCAATGGGTTGAAGCTTTAAAGGACCCACTAGTTACGTGATTCGCATTGTGTGACGCCCGGTCGTTATTCACTCTCCCACCATGCTTTACATAGGCTAACGTGAGCAGATCGAGAGAGGAATTAGCTTTACTGAGACCCTGAGGAAATGAATCATGGGAACCTTATGTGCTTCTTTGGCAACCTATAGAAGTGCTCTTGCAAGAAATTCAAAAGTGCTACTGTACTTTTTAAAGGAGGCGACAGAAATGACGTGTCAATACCGACCCATTTCAATAATTCCGGTATTTTCTAAAGGATTAGAAAAAATTATTTTTTCTCGCGTGTCAAATTTTTTCGACAGACAAAACATTCTATCAGTTCGGCTTTCGAAAAGGCAGGTCGACGGAAACCGCTTTGCTCACCCTCAAGGAACATGTCCTAAAAAATATCGAAAAAATATCTTCACTTTGGCACTTTTCATTGATTTTAGCAAGGCATTCGACTGCATAAATCACAAAATTTTGCTATGTAAATTATCGCAGAATGGCTTTAGAGGTATTTCATTACAATTTTCGAGTCTTACCTAAGTGATCGCAATCATCAGTTTGTATAAAAGACGAGAAATCATGTTTTCTTCCAATACTAAATGGCATACCGCAAGGTAGTGTATTAAGTCCTCTGCTTTTAACCTGTATGTTAACGACATTAACATTGATACAGCTGTTGAATTTATCATATAAGCCGATGATACTACTCTTCTTATTTCTGGTCCAGATTCAAAGAAATTATTTGGAAGAATGCAGCGATCTACTTGTTAAGCTATCTGAATGGTCAGCCGCCAACTGCTTAAAATCAATCCTACGAAAACTAAGGTAATCTTATTTAGGGCGAAAAACAAATCTCTTACTTGCAATCAAAGTGTAATGTTTGCTGGTAAAGAACTGCAAATTGTTGATGAACATAAATTATAGGCGTTACTTTGCTTTGCAGTGACTTGGGATAAACACATTGAAAATACTGCCGAAAACTGTCCGCTATCACAGGTGTTTTGTCTAGATGTCGATATCTACTACCACCGAAAGCAAAGCTTAGCATTTATTACGCCTTATTTTCTTCCCATTTAATTATTGTAGCTTAGTGTGGGCGACTACTGGAAAAACGAATATTATGAGAATAGTTTCTTTGCAAAAGAAGATGATTCGGCACATTGACAATATGGGTTTTCTGGAAACAACACGGCCAGCTTTTCTAAAGCATCAAATAATCAAAATAGAACATTTCTACACTTTTCGCCTGTTTAATTATTTTTACTTCTCAATACTGCCTTCAAAAATTTCCTTGCGTCTACTGCATCTTGGACACCTAGAGTCATATCCGTCAATACAAGAAATAGACATGTGGTATGTTCCATGGTTTAGTATAAATATAGCCTACAATCATTACAGTATAATCTGCCACACATTTTATATAAATATCAAGGTGTAAAGTGTAGCTCACTGAAGGAACTTCGAATACTTTCGTTAACATGTGACGATTGATTGTTTATCTTATTGTTCTTTAATCAGAGCCACCTACGTATGGTTTTTTTTTGTACCGTAGCATATATTCTTTCTTCTTTGTATTATGTAATTATTTCTGTAATAGTTATTATCTTGTTTCTGCATTTGTGTAAATATTTATTTACTTTGAGTTTCTAACAATGTTACTACTTTTCGCGCAACCGCCACGTAGGGCTTGTAACGGACCATCGGCCCAGTCAAGCTGTTATTAAACTGCTTTTAGCCAATGGTATCCCCCAGAATGTATGTATTTCTGGAAATAAAGAGTATTGTATTGTTTGTAACCCACTACGCTTTAATCATCACAATTTTTGTGAGGGGGTTGCAGCCACTATGCAATTTTTCGCCATTCTGCGGAGAACCGTGGTATCTGGTAAGCACCTGTGAGGCATTATGTGCACTTTGTTGATGCTGCCGCTGATGACGATGTATAATATGGCAGATGCCCTTTGTAATGGGTTGAAGCATTCACAACCAACTTTGCGCAATTCCCATTGTGAGACGCCTGGTTACAGAATTCGCGTTGTGTGACACTTGGTTCTTATTTTACTGTTCTACCACGCTACGTTACATTTGTTTAAGTGGGTTCCTTCTCGAAATAAAGCCCGTATAGGGTCTTTTTGCGAAGCTGTTTCAAGCCCGGCATGGCTCTGAGAGAAAATACTGGGCGTCCACGCTGAGGGCCCCGGTTTGAACCTCGTTCCATCCTAGAAATGTTTTATTATTTCCTTTTTTTCTTATTTCGAGCGATAGTGGTTAAGAACTTCGGCGGCGGTGGCGGACAACTACGGCGCCAAAAACGGCCCTTGTTGTGATCTCATAACAGCTTTCGCTGTAAAAGGCAGACTGCTTTTAATCACCTATTTCACCTATTATACCATTATAGACCATATTATTGGATTTACCTGCGCTGCCAAATTCTTTCCTAAAGTTATTCTAACGTATGAGGCTACACAGAAATGATCTCCCTCAATTAAACAGTGAATGGAACGCAGTGGCAGAGCGCGCGATGAGTTTGACGGGCGGATTAGTCTCGACGGTGCGGTAGACTTGGAAGAACAAAGCTACCTACGACGGCGGCTCTTCGTCGAATCGTGCCACACAGAACAGACAGCGGGAAACATCAACCGGATCACGGAGACACTGTCCTAAGCCTACTGCCAAGGCCTATGAGAACACTCCGCAAACCTCGCACGTACGTCAAGGAGGCGCATATAAGCGCTCTATACATCTCGGACCTTCTAACGCCTGAAGAAGCCGGCCAGGCTTTGCAACGTCGGGTACGTTAAAACAAATCTCGGTTGAAGTTTTCTCTTTTCCTTAAGGTTCTGTTACCCCAGCCAGGCATATATCTGCCGAATAATTACATTTCATGAATAAGGCTGCATCTTATAAACTGGAACATGAACACGGCAGTGTGACTTGCTTATGAAATGACGCGAAAAAGGCAGAATATTGCCCAACTGCTGTGGGACAGGTATTTTTCTAGTGCCCTACATCCAATACTTCGGGTACGTGCAACCACTGTCCTATTTACAGAATCACTTCTGGTTATAAATGCTCTGAATCTAATGCGTATTTTTTGGATATCGGATAGCCGCTACATACAGCTAGTTGAGTTAAAACATAGCTTTAGAGAGCTCGCTGGATCAGCCAAACGCACATACTTCACTAACTTGGGCCAGAAGTTGGTGGACGATCCTAAGGAATTTTGAAAATACGTGAAATGATGATGATGATGATGATGATGATGATGATGATGTATGTAGTTTAATGGCGCCAGGGTCATTTATGGCCACAGAGCGCCATGACATGATAGCGAATGTGAACAATGGTCATGCTAAGTGGCTGTATAGGGGCCTAAAATTCCGCTCGCTAAAGAGGGGTAAAATATTGGGGGCGAGGAGTTACGGAGTCGCCCTCTATCGGACGCGCCTCGATTGCGTGCTGGGTAGGATACCGCCGGCGCGCTCCCCATAGTTTTGCTGTCGGCGCTCTACAAAAACACCTCGCGGGGAGCCCTCCAGGACATTTTTTAAGTACTTTCGAAACGAAATATGTTCTTTATTGTCAAAATAATAAATTTAACGAATACAAGCACAAGATAGTTTATAGCCACTGTCTCTTTGTAGAAAACGGAACGCCCGCTTCAAGCGGTCACCGCGATGCACACCCCTGCACCGGCTTCTTTCGTGAAAGGTAGACAGTCACTGAGTGTAAACTATGTGAAATCTCTTGTTTGAATAGACTACCTGTATAACGAAATGGAGCATAACGGAAAGAAGTCACAATCCAGCGATCGCACGGGTTCGCGGCGACCGACGGTGCATGTATGAGCGCCTGCATGTATGTCCGTACTCACGTTTTCGCTTTCGCTACGAGCGCGTTTTGACGGCGTGGTGTCTACTTAAGGCCGCAAAACATGAAAATTTGTGAGTACAGAAACAACTTCTGTCGCACCGACGCAATCAGAGCGGCTCAAAACAATTTCGTTTGGAGCCGCTCTGATAGCGTCGAGACCACAACCGTAGCGGGCAGCTTAAACGAAAAAAAAAGAAACATAAAGCGTTTGAGGCTAGAAAGCCGGTCGTCTGCCGCCGTTGCCAAGAACCCGGTCACCTTTCGACCGCCTGCCGAAAGCCTAGCAATATTCTCTCTTTGGTAAACAGCAGCAATATTCAAGGAGCAGAAAGCGCTAATGATCCACAGGTTGACAGCCGCTTGGAGATTGAGGGACCATTCGGGTTTCCCGTGACTGAGGCTGCCGGGTCACAAAACCTGCCCAAGCATTATCCCTATCTTACTTCGAATAACTCGGATATGCCTTTTAAAAAGAAGGGTCTTTGTTTTGGTGACCATTCGGTTGCAGCTTTGACGCGACGAACGGCTTGCGAGTCCTCACCTGAGAGGCGCTGGGAGATGCAGGAAGTGGTAAACTCTGCTGATCCACAAGTTGATTGCCGCGTGGAGATTGAGGGAGCGTTCGGACTGCTCGAAACGGAGGCTTCCGTGTCAGGAAACCTACCCAAGCCCTTTTGGAATGAGTCGGATATGCTTTTGAGAAAGAAGGGCCTTTGTTCTGGTGACCATACGGTTGAAGCTCTGACGCGTCCGAGAGTATGCAAGTCCGCTACTGAGAAGCGCAGCGCAATTCGGGAATAGTTAAACGCTGCTGACACACAAGTTGACAGCCGCGACGAATGCGCTGGCGACGAAATATTCAAGTCACTAGGTACCCTTCTAACAAGGCTCAAGGAAAATCTGGAATACGGCCTAGTGTTGCCTCATTCAGAAGGCCAAAGTGCGTTGGCGGGCTAGTTGGTTGTTCATGCTAAGTTTCTCCAGCGCGACTGGAGGCGGACGGAGAAGGAACACGCAAACACACACACACAGATGAGCACAAGACAGTTCAAGAGATGCGCAAGAAAATTAACTAAGCGCCTGAGATCCCTCATCGGGAACCTTCCTCACACTCCTGCGGTGCCTTTGTGTCTTGGTGACCTGGCCAGTAGCTGGCTGTCAGCACAGCCCGTAGCGCTATCGAGGCAAGGAAAGACTGAACCTCACAATACGGCCAGTTTTCAGGAATTTGCGTCGCCGCTACCCTTTCACTAGGTGTGTGGTGCCCTATTGTGCCTTGTGTGCGCCGCGCGTCGAGTCGTGCGCGCCGCTTCTCACATTCCTGGGGAGTGAAGGAAGTGGTGCTTGAACTTCCCCCTTTGGGGCCTGAAGTGAAGACAACTTGTTGATTGAACTGTCCTGGACTCAATGATTTTCTCCAAAAGACTGGGGAAAACGCGCTACCAATCGTCATGTAAATAAACGTTCTTGTAATCAGCTCCGGCTCCTGAACTCTACATCTCCCTGAGGCCTGGCTGGTTCCCCGTCCTATGGGCAGACCTCCTACCGCATCAACGAAAATCCAGCCTCGCCCATCAAGACACCTCGGTTGAGATTTCTATTGGCTGCAGGCAGTCAGTGGTCGGTGTTAAACGTGTTTCGGCGCAGGGACGGATCGTAAGCTGACATAAAGCTGCTAATGTAACTAGAAGCGCCTTGCCAGAAAACGAATCATTGTACGTGGTCGTGGGTGACGAGCGAGTTCTGGATACGCCCGAATTTCCAGACGTTGAATCACTAGAACTTTCTCGAACGCATTTCCCCCAGTATAAGTTCTGTAGATCAAGGTGTATGTTTGTGCGGCAAAACATGTCGCCGTGATGCAAGACCAAGCTGTGCGAACGGTTGAAGTAGCCGTATTAACTTGCCATGTATACGGTCGGCATTGCGTGATTAACACCAGTCATTGTGGAAGGTGTATGATAGATCGAGGCGGTGTACTTCGGCCTTCCAAAACTCTTCATGTCCAAGACGCAGTTGTCTGCTTTAGATTCGGCAGGCTTGGTTCGGTGAACGAAGTGCTGGCGTGTGCACTCGGAATTCTCGTCCAACCTACCAGATTTGCAGAGCAGGGTCAACTTGTGTTCTTGCAATGGCGATGTCTAGCTATCATGCCTCTCTGGAGCACTTTTAGATGGCCTATAACCCACCACCAGACACTCACGTGCTCCTTTCCGTGCCTTGCCGCTGTCCCCAGCCGCCATTGTGACGTCACCTGTCTGATTAGATGATGTCACGAGCAGGCGAACAAGAACCTGCTTGTTTGTCAGCAGGTGCGCGCCCTCCGTGATCGTACTCCTCGCACGGCGAGGAGGAGCACTTGGAGAGGAACAGAGACTAGGTGGCGAACGAAGCGCAGCGAACGGATGAGTGAAACGAGCTAGGGCCGAGTTTCAATTTGGATAGATAAAAAAGCATTTTATTGAAATCATTCAAAATATATTGAATGAGAGGCTGGGTCCGAGCTAGTTGGTACAGGGACATTATGAAACCGGTAAGCGTGCGAAGACGGGAACAAGAAGAGCGCTCTCTGTGTAGTCTTCTTCACGGCGTAGCCAGAAATTTTTTTCGGGGAGGGGGGGGGGTTCAACCATACTTTATGTATGTTCGTGCGTGCGTTTGTATGTGTGCGTGTATATATACGCAAGCAAAATTGAAAAATTTCGGGGGGGGGGGGTTTGAACCCCCCCGCCCCCTGGTCTTCTTGTTCCGTCTTCCTGCGCTTACCGGCTTCATTGAAAATATATTTTGCCGCGTTGGTTATGCATTTCTCATTTGTTTTATGTCATGTAATTCACACGATTGATTAATGTATAACTGCGCACTCCCACAAAGACTGTTATTTGCACACTTTCTACTCCTTAATTAAAGTTCATGCTTAAAGCAGCTATTGTATATTGTACATTAACTGTTGTAACCTATTCTTACTTACAGTTTGTAAAGGAGGTCCCATTGCAGTCTTTGACTTCGGGACCTCCATCTGCATACTGACATCCTGTTAACCTCTTTTTAATAATCAAAATAAACTTATTCGTATCTGTATCGCTTCGCTAGCTTTCCTCTGCGGAACACATTTCGGTAATAGAGCTAAATATGCCTTCGAGAAAATGTCTTTAGAATTTATTTGCTTTATTCGAGACGCGCAGTAAATGGTGAAGGCCTAATATGTCATTATTTTCCAGCAGCCTAGATGAAGCCAATGTTCTGATTCGAAGAGCTTCGATAAACCCGTTGAATCACAGCGATCGGCAAGGAAAGGCCTCTTCAGCGATGCTGCTGCTGATGATGAAAGCATTGCACTCAAATATTACAATGTGCGTATTGATAATCATGATGAGGAACACGTTGAAGCAGTGCTGTGGAGTAGTAAATGAGCCTTGAATGCAAATAATGACGATGATGATGAAAGCTTCAAATATAAGAATAAAGGCATTAACGGTGGCTATAATGAACGAGGGTGAAGCCCACGTTGAAGCAGAACCATTAGGAAGCAGAGGCCCAAGAAGGACTATCATGATGAATATACTGGTGATAAACGCGTTGAACTAATGAAGAAGACGCTGATCATGACAAGTGGTGATGATGATAACGACAAGCGCGCTGAAGCAGAGCCGTCGACTAGCAAAGTTCCCATGCACGATGAAGAATATGCTGGACGATGTTGTCTTCTAGAAATAGAGCTAAATTTTTCTGGTTTTCGGGATATTCATTCTTTCGTATGCGTTGTTATTGCATATATCAATGGGCATATTGATGGAAGGATGGGAAAACATGAGATACAAATAATCTTTACTTGCTCAGCTGGATTTACCATTCCATACGAATGGATAAGAACCTTAATATACGTACAAACGCAAGACAGCGCTTGTGATCCCAGAGACGGCCTCTGTAATAAAAAAAAACGTGACATTAATATCACAGATAATCACAATTAGCTCTTTGTAAGGAAGTGTTGTATTTTACTGCCTCTAAGAGACCGGATACTGTACCCTTCGCTGTTGAACGAAAATAAAAATAGCGGTGATCTAGTGAACAGCAATAGCACGAGGAGAGATGGTGCTGCACATTCCATCGTTATCATCATTATGCAAACTTCATTTTCGCTAGTGAGAACGGGTCGTGGTGAATAGCAGGTCATGCTATTCGCTCACTGTGGTATTTTGTTTCTTCTCGTTCCTAATACCCAACGAGAATAAACAAAATACTGCAGCGATCGGCTAGCGCTCGTTAATAAAATTGTGGCTCTCGGGCGTATTAATCTCCAGGTGACCAAACTGGTCTCGACTGGCAAAAACAACGTCACTATAGTAAGGCTTGCACCGTTTATTCTGAGTGTTCATGCTTGCACAAGCAATATATACATGAGACAACAATATTCCGTCATGTCCGGACAAAACAAGTAGCTCATACACATTGAGCGCTTTAACAAGTGTATAATCACTCTCAACCCTGAAAAAATACGTGCATCAAAATAAAGACGGTGATCACTGAAATAATATTGCTCTGCTTGTGTTGCGGCGTCGCAGTTTCAAGGCGTTGTATGCGGTCGTTACGGATTCCCGTTAGCTATGCGGACGTTTGCCAGGTCGTGTTGATCTTGAGGTGAGCAGAATGTGTAGAAATAAAAACGAAACGTACGCAACGCCGAGGCAGTTGGCACAGTAGGAATAATGTAGCTTTGCTAAATTTGTGGAGTAAACAGTTGCGAATGCGAACACTACTGCATCTTTGCCGCTCTGCGATTTCCTCTTCAATGAGTTACAAAGAAGCAATATCGCGCCGTGTCGATAGCATAGGCTGGAATTTTATATCTCAGGTGGACGCCAACAGAATAATAGGTATGAAGATGATCGGCGCAAAATATTCCAGGCTTCTTTTTTTCCCTCATTACATTCCTTTGTTCGTTGGCTATAATACTTGGTTAAAGCAGCAATCGCACTGATGAGACGAAGTGTACTGTCATGGAAATATCTGACACCAGGTAGTCTATAAATTATGAACCAAGGATGAAGGCTAGATAAGCATAGCAAAACAAGATTAGTGCTGACAAGGTCAATGGGAACAATTTTTAGAAAACTAGCTTTAGGCACGCATTAGACATCCTTGTTGGCGTCCGTACAGAACACTAAAGAACCGCTCAGCGATGCATGTGTAAGAGGCAGCAAAAGTTACGGGACGAGGGCTCTACTGCAAGTGGGAGTTTATGCTCTCTAGGTACGAGCGTCCGAAGGGACCCGACCCCGGATCTCACTATGACCAAACGCGCCCCGGGAGCGACGTGGCATAACACCTTCGATGATCTGGGTAATGACCAAATAATACCAGTAACACACACCCTCGCGAAAACGACGAAGCTCAGTCATCCAACCGAACGCAACGCCAAGTCGACTGGGACAAGTTCAGGGACATAAGACGACAGTCGACTTCTACGCCTACATCTAACATTAAGAGCTGGTGTGAAAACGTAATGAGCAGCGTCAGTCAGGTCACGCAGGTAGTGGAGACGGATGTTGGGACCTAGAAAAGAAGAGAAAGAGGAAGCGGAGAAGCGACCCACTACGCACGTGCTTTTTCTTCTTCTTCAGATTCTATGGCGCCATAAAAGCGATCGTAGTTCATTCTACTACGCATTGAGTATTTTTGCCGTGTGCCACAGGATTGGCTATGTCGTGCCATTGCATATGGTGCCGAAGACCCGGGATCTGCGGCTAATCGGCGCCACGGACGGCAGCATCGACATGAACGATTTCTCCGAGGAATAATCGTCGGTGCTTGGTAAGCCTCGTCGGTGGCCGCGCTCAGCTACGTCAACGAGTGGACGCAAGCCCAAGGTTTCCTGTGAGTACACTGCAGCAATGGATCGTTTGAAGAAGAAGAGATCATCGGCACGCGCTCAGAATACCAAGATAATCAACGAGGCGACAGCTATTTTGGAAAGCGACAGCGTCGATAGAGCGACAATCATCGCATTGAAGGAGCGACTGACATCCAGCAATGACAAGCTGAAGAAGGTATCGGACGAAATGCAAGATCAAATTCCAACAGAGGAGCTCGCGTCTGAATACGCCGCAGCAGCAGACTACGAAGACCAAGCAGTAGCGACACTTGCACGCCTACAGCACCGAATCGAAGACATCAACAACGCGCCGAGAGCCGTCGACGCTGGAAATTCAGCAAGTACCGTCCATGCTCCTACGAATGTCGGCAATGCACATATCGGACCCCGCCTACCTCGACTGGAGATCAAGCCGTTTAACGGAAACATACGTGAGTGGACGGCTTTCTGGGAGCAGTTTGAAGGCACCGTGCATTCAAATGCGACACTAAGCGAGACGGACAAGTTCCATTACCTTCGGAATTTACCTGAGAGGAGAAGCTGCTGCAGGAATCGCTGGATTTGCGACTACAAGCGCATGCTACGGAAATGCAGTTCAGCTACTCAAAGGCAGATATGGGGATAAACGGCAAATAGAGCAACATCACCTACGAGCCTTGAGAGACATTCGATGCGTGAGACTGGCGTCTGACGTACAACAGCTGCGCAATCTATACGACCAAGTCCAGATGAACATGCGTGGTCTCGACGCTCTCGGGGTGCCGACAAGCAGCTTTTCTGCGATGCTCTATGACATTCTACTAAAAACTGCCGCAAGAGATCGTCATTTCTTTTCACCGACAGCGCCGTAGAAGTGAAGTCATGCTCCGAACATCGGTTGCTACAAACGAAGAAACAGTGTCATCGTGTCAGGAGCTCGAGAGCTTGCTACAGTTTACCCGCATCGAAATCGAAAGCCGAGAGCGATCAGGGACACAAGAATCGTCAGATTGCACTCACAACCGCAAGGATATTCCATCGGCATCTGTGCTGCATATCGCGCATACGGGAAAGCCGAAATATGGTGAGTGCTTCTTCAGCAAATCCCTGAGACATGAAACGGAGGTTTGCGACAGTTCTCTCACGCTCGAAGAGAAGAAAGATAGACTAAGCAAAAACATGAAGTGCTATAAATGCACTATACCGGGGCACCTAGCCAGAGATTGCCGAAGACGCATACAGTGCCTTTCTTGTAAAAAAGGCACGCAACAACTATGTGCAACCCAAACGCCAATGAAAAGAGTACTAGGAAATTGAACACAACGACAGCATGCGTTAACGAAACGCAGCCAGATCAGAAGGAAAGATCAACTGCCGTAACGAGCTGCCAACTTGACGAAGGTGTACATCTTCAAACGTTTCTTTCTTGGGTGGGAAGAGAAGATAAGGCTTGCTACATAAGAGGAATCTTAGACAGCGGCAGCCAGCGTTCATTTATAAAAAGAACTCGCTACACGTTTGCAGCTGAAAGTAATCGGAGAAACGAAGCTGGCAATCAACACGTTTGCGTCTGAAGTACCTTCCCAACCACGACGAAGTAAAATAGTCGAAGTGCACGTGAGAAGTCAGTTTGGAGACAAAGAACAGGTCATCGAAGCTATAACGATACCAGTGATCTGTCGAGATGTCGCAGTGACAAATACTGACTGTTCCATTGGCAAGAACCTTCGTGAACTGAAGATGGTATTAGCGGACGAGCTTACCATTCCTATGGCGCAATCCGAGCCTGGAATAAGTCTGCTTATTGGATCAGACCAAATATGGAAGATCATCACCGGTGAAGTCATCAGAAGCCAAGAAATTGAAGGACTAGTGGCTATTAACACTATATGGGTTGGACACTACAAGGGCCTGTGAAGAAAAAGCTTTGTTCAAAGCACATCCAGAGCGATGGTATGTGTATTAAGAACAGATACACGTTCACAATCGGAGATTAATGATGAGCTGCAGTCCTTTTGGACTTTGGATGTTATGGGCATCTCCTCAGAGGAAGAACAGCTAACTTCTTTAACCACGTTGTCCAGGTTCCTAGAGAATATTGTCAAGAAGGATCGACGGTACAAAGTTGCAGTGCTGTGCAAAGAACCTGACATAGAATTAATTGAAGACAACTACCTCGCACATATCCGCCTTCAGAGCCGTGTACGACGACTATCAACCAAAAAAGGCCTGCTGGAACGGTACGACCATGCCATTCGACAGTACGCTGACTCGGGACACGCGGAAGTAGTCTCCAAAAGGAAACCCAATGAAGAGCGTACATATTACATGCCGGACCGAGAAGCTATCCGTGAGGACTCTCTCACTACGAAGCTGAGGGTGGTATTTGATGCCTCGTCGCATGCAAGAGACCAAAAATCGCTGAATGATTGCCTACAAACCGGGCCGAACTTGAATCCTCAGCTGCTACAGGTCGTCATGCGATTTCGCTGGTACAAAGTACCAATGACTGCAGACATAGAAAAAGCGTTTCTGCAGGTTGGTGTTATACCACAAGACAGAGATCTCTTCAGGTTCTTGTGGTTTGCTGAGAGCCGACATTACCATTCAGGGAAGACGACATACAGGTCTGGCGAATGACAAGAGTACCTTTCGGATCGACGTCAAGTTCCTTCATGCTTACAACGACCATTAAACATCACCTCAAACTGGTGTAGACAACGAGCAGCACGAAGTGGCCCAACTACTTGCAAAGTCATTCTATGTTGATGATTTGCTGATTGGGGCGAATAACTTACAAGCAGCTGTAGAGCTTTACCCCACCACAAAGGCATAATGAATGACGCTGGAATGCCACTCAGAAAATGGACAACAAGTTGTCAAGAGCTGCAGGACATATTCGACTCAAACGAAGCTATACCTAACAGCAGCGGACAAACGTCAACCACAACAAAAGTCCTCGGAATGACATGGAACATGGAGACCGACAGCCTTACTTACAGCTCTCAAAATATCTTGTCATTCCTGGAGAAGGCTCAAGATACAAAGCGATTTCTTCTGCAAACGGTGTCGAGAGTTTATGACCCATGGGACTAGTTGCTCCTTTCGTGGTCCGAGGAAAGATGTTATTTCAGCAGCTGTGGGTCCGTAATCTCGACTGGGATGAAGAGCTGCCAGATGATATAGCACGACAGTGGATGAGCTGGAGAAGTGATTTGGTTCACCTTCCCAAGGTCAATGTTCCCCGACGTTTGACGTCAAAGGCAGCTGATATTCGTGGCATTCAAATACACGTCTTTGTGGACTCAAGCACGAAGCTTATGGAGCGCGCGCGTATGTTCGCGCTGAGCTAGCTAACGGCGACATCAGCACAAGTCTCATTGCTGCGAAATCTAGAATAGCCCCAGTGAAGCCCTCTCTTTATCACGCCTCGAGCTAATGGGAGCGCTAATAGGCAGCAGATGCTAAATATATTGAAGAAGCATACTCCTCTTTTGACAGACCACTTTCTTTTATGTGGACAGACTCTACAATTGTCCTGAATTGGATTCAAGCAGATTCATGCAAGCAAGAAGTCTTCGTTAAAAACCGCATCGCTGAAATCAAAGCAATGACTCAAATACGGGATTGCAGCTGGCAGCATTGCCCAGGTGACGAAAATCCTGCGGATTTGCTAACAAGGGGTGAATCGCTAGACGCCTTCATACAAAAGAACGTTTGGTGGCAAGGATCGAGTTGGCTGCGGCTGAGCCCTTCTGAATGGCCACTCAGGAAGCTTTTAGCTGCTGAACAGGATCAGGAAGCAATCAACTCGACATATAGCCCTTCAAATAGGTGACAAATCGCATGAGCGGAGAGCGCCAATCTTTGACGTAACAAGACACAGTTCTCTCATCAAACTGCTGAATGTCACGGCGTGGGTACGGCACTTCATACACAACGCTAATAAAAGTTGCCCGAGGTATGGATCTCTGAAGACACAGGAAATATTGGCAACTAAGCGTTACTGGATACACCAAGTTCAAAGTGAAGCCTTTGGTGGTGAAATGTTTGCGCTTCTTAAGAAGCAGGTTCTACCTAAAAGTTCAAAGGTGAATGACTTGCGACCGTTTCTAGATGAAGAAACCTGCTTCGAATTGGTGGGAGGCTACAAAACCTAAATGAAAGCCTTGGTACAAACACCCACTGGTGCTACCTGGCGGTCATTACTTCACGTTTCTTGAAGTTCGAGATTCCCATGTTCGCACAATGCATGGAGGCATAACCGCCACGCTAAACCACCTGAGAGAGCGCTTCTGGGTTATAAGAGCTCGCCGAACAGTGAAGGCGGTCATTAACCGTTGTGCGTTATGTGCTCGCTATAGAGCAACGGCAAGCTCGCCGCCACGGACGGCAGCATCGACAAGAACGATTTCTTCCGAGGAATAATCGTCGGTGCTTGGTAAGCCTCGTCGGTGGCCGCGCCCAGCTACGTCAACCAGTGGACGCAAGCCCAAGGTTTCCTGTGAGTACACTGCAGCAATGGATCGTTTGAAGCAGAAGAGATCATCGGCACGCGCTCAGAATACCAAGATAATCAACGAGGCGACAGCTATTTGGAAAGCGACAGCGTCGATAGAGCGATAATCATCGCATTGAAGGAGCGGCTGACATCCAGCAATGACAAGCTGAAGAAGATATCGGACGAAATGGAAGATCACATTCCAACAGAAAGCTCGCCGCCACAAGCTCCACTTCCGACCTGCAGGATTGAAAGATCCAAGGCATTCGACACTACAGGAGTGGATTTCGCAGGACCAGTCTTTGCCAAAAAAGCTGGACAATGCGACCAAAAAATTTACATTGTAATTTTTACTTGTGCATCAACGCGGGCGATACACTTGGAGTTGGTGGACGAAATGACTGCGAAAGGCTTCCTGCTAGCATTCCGAAGATTTATTGCTAGGAGAGGATTGCCCAGCGTCATTTACTCAGACAACGCTCGATCATTCAAGAAAGCGTCCAAAGAACTCAGGGAGGTAATGGACCGAATCAAAGAAACCGGCTTCCAGTCGTTCATCACGACACAGCAGATTAAATGGAAATTCATCGTAGATGCGGCGCCGTGGTGGGGCGGTTGGTGGGAAAGACTAATTAGATCAGTGAAGACGACTCTACGAAAAGTCCTCGGACGAAACAGCCTTTTTGCTGAAGAACTCGGTACGCTACTTACCGAGGTCGAAGCTGTGGTTAATTCCCGACCGCTTCCTTACGCCTGCCTCGAAGCTGGTGAGCCATCCGCGATTACGCCAGCACATTTTCTTATAGACCAAAAATTTACCACTTTGCCGGATGGTGATACAACAGAAGATTCAGTGAACCACAGCGGTGCGAAGGAATATTCACGGCGTTTACAACACCGCCAAAGTTTGTTGGATCATTTTTGGAGAATTTGGAGAATTTGGAAGCACGAGTATATTCTCACTCTACCATCTGCACATCGTTCTCCTGGATCTTCTTGAAGAAGTTTACCTCGGCAATGACGGAATTGTTCGCGCTTGCTTGTTACGCCTGGGTAGCGGAAAAGTTTTGAAAAGACCCGCGCAGAAGATATACTACCTGGAGATCGGCGCTACCAAAACTGAGGCCCCGGAAGATGTTGGGACCTAGAAAAGAAGAGAAGAGGAAGCGGAGAAGCGACCCATTACGCACGTGCTTTTCTCCTTCTTCAGATTCTATGTCACCATTAAAGCGATCGTAGTTCATTCTACTACGCATTGAGTATTTATTGCCGTGTGCCACAGGATTGGCTATGTCGTGCCATAACAACGGACATTCCCCTCGACAGGCTGGAAATTAGGTTTACACACCTATGGCAGGCGAAACAGTCGCTCGAAGGGAGATCGAGGAAGCAGAGGTACCAAAGAGGGATACGGAAAAAGATCGCCAACTAAACAAGGACCTTGAGGCTATTGCAGGTAACTAAACGAGCAACAATGGGAAGAGATATGCGGGCACATGGACAGGCAGCTCGGCGCTTCTCAGACGTGGAAGTTGCATAGATTCCTTCTCGACCAGACAAGCACCAACACGCAAGAGGCGCACCATTCTGAAATAATGCACGATCACAAGGGAAACGAGGGCCAGATAATCGAGGATCTAAAGGCCATATACGTTGCACAGGCCGTGCCCGCGCGACACCCAGATTACTCGAGAGGCGTCAATCGAAAGCTAGACCAGCAAATTGCCACGGTAGAGATCAGGGCAGTATTTCACAAGCTAAATCTTAAATCGGCACTGGAGCTGGACGCCGTAACCAACCGCATGCTCCGAAACCTGGAAGAGGATCCTATAGAATTCTTAACCGAGGACATCAACGAGTGTTGCATCAGCGGAGAGATACCCGAGGCATGGAAAGAAGCAAAAAAATTGTACTACCTAAACCTGGAGGACCAATCGACATTATAAACATCCGATCCATCTCGCTCACGTCGTTCGTGGGAAAGCTAATGGAGCACGCCTTTCTCAATCGAGTACACAACTACCAAGGGGACGGTGGTCACTATCCAGATACAATGCAAGGCTTTCGACTGCATTTATCTACGCAGGACGGCATGCTGCAGCTTAAACATCAAATCCTCGACAGTTATTCTAGATCCACCCGGGCCCTCCTCGGGCTGGATCTCACAAATATTTCAACACAACACATGGCGCGATTGTAGCTCGAATATCGAGTCTCAACATGGGAGAGAAAGCGTACAACTATGTCAAAATTCCCGTCAAAGAGGAAAATGAGGATCACCATAGGGGATGTTAAATCAGATCTCTACGTGTTGGGCAGCAACGGAACGCCACAGGGCTCCGTGATCTCGTCTTTGCTTCTCAATGTGATAATGGTAGGTCTACCGAAGGAACTCGACCAAATTCATGCAGTTGATAACTCCATCTATGCAGAAGATATCACCACCTGGATAGGTGACGGTAGCAACGGCTACATAGAACAGAGGCTGCAAGAAGCTGCAGATACAGTTGAGAGAAACGTAAATGGAACTGGTCATCAATGACACAGGTTGAAAGCGCAAAAGACGAAGACAAAGAAGAGGCTTGACACACACGAACGCTGTGTGCGTCAAGCCTCTTTCTCTGTCTTCATCTTCTGCGCTTTCAACCTGTGTCATGCCAAACCAACAAACGCAAACAGCTACCCTTGTCATCAATGTTCGCCAGAAAAATCGGAATTTCTTCTGTACAGAGCAACGCTCAAAAGCAGGCCGGGATAATATACGTAGACAGCCGCCAATACGAAGAGCTGAGCGTCTACACGGCCGATGGCAAAATTTTACCCATAGTCCAGCATACACAGGCCCTCGGACTAATCATTGAGTCCAAAGGAGCCAACGGGAAAGCCGTCCACACGCTAGAAGGCAAAGTCGCTAACGCAATGAGGCTAGTGAGCAGAGTTACAGACACCGAGGCATGCAGGAAACAAGCGTCATGCGCTTAATAGAGGCGTTTGTAATTAGCCACATTGCATACGTAGCGGCCTTCCACAATCGGCACAAAGCGGAAAACAAAAAATAACGCCCTGATCAGGAAAGTGTACAAACAGGCCTTAGGCCTTCCAGAATGTCCGAGCATGGAACTATTTCTGAAACTAGGCGTTCACAACACGATAGGAGAATGTCGAAGCCCAGCGTGTCTCGCAGTTAGAGAGGCTGTCCACAATTAAAACGGGCAGAAACATATTGACAAAATTGAGTATCACATACCACGTTCACCAGGGAGAGAACAAGTCATTCCCAACCAAATCCGCACCAAAATCATGACAAATCCACACCCTAGAACATGAACACCACCAACACCAGAACGCAGACGCCACCGAGCAAAAGCGCTGCTCAACATACACAGCACGAGCGAAGCAGAGAGCACATGCTGCAGCGGCTGTAGAAGCGACTGGAAAATGCATTAACGCATGTACTGTCTTAACTACAAGGAAAGAGGAAGCTGAAGAGGTGGCCATCGTCATGGCCCTCACCTCCACTAAGCACAGCTTCATTCTGAGCGATTCGCAAGTCGCCATCAGGAATTTTGCGCACGGACGTATTTCGCAACACGCCCTGTGAATTCGAAGACAGCGCCAAGAACTGACGGTCTAAATGAACCTATATATCGAATCTGATTCCCGGCACATACATACACAGCAACCTACAATACCGAACGAAACGCTCCACGTGCTCTCGCGAGAACTAATCCGCCGCGAAGCCCAAGGGGTACCCTCGTCGGTAGATGCTGTTGCCGAAAACGAATTGAATTGAAAAATGATTATGAAAATCCCCCGCACCTCCCCGAAGGGGATCGTGAGGAAATGCGAAAGCATTTGGGTGCACCCGATGAGTGTGCAAATAATTAATGAAGAGAGACGAGTGTGCACGTAACGTTCATTGCAGCGTTCTCAGCTCGCTGTTGTTGCCGGACAGCAGCATGCCGAGCACACATGTCAGGACCTTCCGACTCGTCGTTGGCATTTCGCAGCGGCTTCCCGAGCCCGGAGTTCCGCATAGGCGACTCGCTTCAAGCGCATGCGATCGGCATTACGCGCTCTTCGCTTCGCAGCAGTCTTTTCTCCAACCCATGATGACGTTGAAGCAACTGCAGTGACGTCACCACCAGGGAGAGGCGTAATGCTCAAGTTGCATTGTGTTACACTTCGTCCTAGCGGTATCGTTGCCGCGAGAGATTCGACTTCACCGACTTCCATCGCTATCAAGACACCAAAGCGCGCGCTCCCTGCATGATGTATAAGGTGCGAGGGCGGCGAGAAGGAGCGCCCGAGCCGCCGAGCTCTCTCTCCGCCGAGCGAGCTCCGCGATGCGAGCGCCCTCACCGCGTACACTCCTCCTCCCTTACCCTCCGCTGCTCCTAAAACCCCTGAAACTTCGTAAAGTAGCGACACTTTCCTCCTCCGCTCGCGTTCCTCCTCGTTCTCCTCTCATTCGCACTCTCTTTTCGAGCATGGCGCCACCTACCTTGCTCCCGCGTAGCAGACGACGCTTCGCAAAGAGAGCGCGCGCTTGCCAGGCGGCGCGCTTTAAGCATTCGCACTAGCCATCTAGCTTTTGGTATCCTTTTTTAAAATTATATTGTGTTTAGGAGATGCTAGGACGCGTTTGTAAAGGACATACGTAATGTTGAACGTTAATGTCCCGCTCTACATGAAGCCTTCCGAAACGTATACATTGTATACGTCATCCTCGTGAGGCGAATTCGTCGTGCATACCAATGACGCACTGAGGCTGCCAGTACGCACTAGAGGTAGCCGTTCCGAAGTATCGGTTGGGTAAATATAGTTAACGCCGCTATACGTGCCTGTATTATGTAGCACTGTACACTGCAGTATAAAAGGGGGCGTATTCGAGGCATCTCTTTCCCACAAAACGATATCCAGCATTTGGCTCGCTTGTTTTTTTTTTCGTTTTCGCCAAATCTCTGCGTGCTAAGAGGCGTATTCCTGTCCCGAAACAATAACCATCAATCTCGCGTGTCTTTCCTTGCATAATCGCCGGGCGCACCGTACTTCCAGGCACGAATGGCGTGCGTGTTATTAAACAGCACCTTCATAGGAAAGCGGTGAACGCCGAGTTTTCAAGAAAGGAAGCGCAAACTAGCCACACGACGGTTGTTGGTGAGGGGCAAGAAGACTCCACAAAGGGTAGGGACAGTTTTTAGAGTGCAAGAAACACATGGGGAGTGGGTGTTGGCGGTATTATGCTAGTTAAAGAGTGGCGACTAATATTTATTTAGAAAATGACTGTCAGTTCAAGCAGCAGCTCGGAGCTTCATTGAAAGAATAATGCGCCAGAAGGCGTACATCATTTCCAGTCAAGACAGCGTTGGTTGATTCGTTAAGAGATTAGACGCACCAACCATAGTGCGCAAGTGCGCCTCGTAGACGTACTTGACATACGAACTATACTCGCTGCTCAATGAACGAGCAAGTGGAAGAATAAACTAGCCAGCTGCCACCGTAAACGTTTCCTTCGCGAGAGCTCCAGTCGCGGAATAATATCATCTGGGGTTTACGTCCCAATACCACGATATGATTATGAGAGACGCCGTAGTGGAGGGCTCGGGAAATTTTGACCATCTGATGTTCTTTAACGACCATTGACATCTCACGGCACACTGGCCTCAAGCTATTCGCCTCCATCGAAATGTGACCGCCACGGTCGGTCGCGACCTTCGGGTCAGCAGCCGAGCACCATAACCTCTGCTCCACCGCGGCGGAGAGCCACTCGCGGATATAAACTCCACACGAAATGGCACGTAAAACTTCGCGCTAAATAACACGTGTACGTGAGGTTCCTAAACGATGAACGCACCCTGCGACTCGGTTGAGCACGCACGTTTTGCCTACCTACCTGCTATCGCAAGTCCACCGGCGGATCTGTCGACGTACAAGAGCCAGAGAAAGCTCTTTGCTCCAGGAAAAAAAAAAAAAAACCGAGCACGCAACAAAACAAACAGAGAGTACCACTCCTAGTGTGAGTTTTCACACTGCAGCTTTGTTCTTCAAAAGAACTTCGCCGAATCTCTGAAGTTTCGCAATCACATTTTTGATCGTCAGTCGGCGTGCTCCGTAGTCGGCGTGTCATGCTAGGCGCACAAACCAATACCGCAAACTCAAACCAGTCGGCGCATCACGACAAGCAGAAAACCTAACCACATATTCTTGACCCCGCAGAAGCAGCAATAAAACGTGTGAGGAATAGCGACGTACTGCACAATTAACTGACACTTGTCTACGGCGTTATAGCACGCAGCTATTTGCGCGAACCTCGACGAGTACTTATAGTGGGAGGATAGCAGCTTACCTCGCACAGTCGCGTCGAAAGCGTCGGCCGAAAGTTCTATCTTCCGATTCGGTGTAACTAAGCCTTCCTTCGCAACTCGTTGCGCTTCCGGACGGTTTTTGCCTTCGCTTTATTTGTTTCGGCATCCGAAAGCGCAGCAGAAGCCCATGGCAACCAACTGCGACGTCGGTCTTTGTGCAAGGTATCACAGAGCACAACGCACGCGGTAGGGAAAGTGCGTATCCATAGAACACGTGCGCTGAGAACCAGCGAGCCCGCACTTCGAGAGCAAAGATGGCAGTCGCGAGCGACCAGCGAGCGAGTGTAAACAAACGAACGCGGCGCGCTCCCACGTGACGGAAGCTGGCCAATGCCGACGCGGCGTCAGCCTCGGAGAGGGCAGAGGAGAGAGAGAAAAGAGAGGAGGCGCGCTTTTATGCACGTATGTCGCTACTTTACGAAGTTTCAGGGACTTTAGCTGCTCCGCGATGCAAGCGCCATCACACGCCCGTGCGTTCCTCCTCTCCCTTCCCTCCGCCGCTCACCACCTGCTCCGGTTGCTAGGGGCGAGGAGGAGCGCGCGCGGAGAGATAACACCTGTGCGCACGCCGGCCAGGGACGCAGGACAACACCCGACTAAGAAATGCATTCGCATTTAAACGAAGAGGGGTTTGAGAAGCAGGTGGGTGGGGCCCCTAGTCCAGGGCTCCACTGGCCTCAGCAGCCCGCCGCGCGTGGTCCAGGAGAGCCACTTGGGCCTCCTTTTCCTCGCTGGCGAGCAGGGTCTCCCACTGCTCCGTCCTGAATTTTTGCGCCGGCATTTGAGGCGAGTTAATTTTGGGGGCCTTAATTCACATTCCCACGTAATGTGAGAATGAGTTAGCTATCCTCCACACCACGGGCAAGCACCCGCGTATGCGGTTGGGTGAATGACATGTTTAAACGCAGGTGCGGATATGTATTTGTCTGCAGGCGGCGCCACTCATGCGCTTCTTTAACAGCTAGCCGAGAGTGAGGCGGGGAGTATTGCCGTCGTTGTCGACGCTGGTGTTTTAGGATACCCCGAGGAGTGTGGGCAACCTGGAGCAGACGGGTATCGGGACGACGGACAGTCGCTCAGTGAGTAATAGCTCGAGCTGCAGTGTCCGCTCTATCGTTACTCGTTTTTGCTATATGTCCGGAGTACCATATGATGCAATGTTCCTGGCCCTAGTGTTGCACCTAAGAGGCGGGCGACGCACGCAGGTACACGGCCGTTAGTGAAATAGCGACACGCTATTTTTCGAGTCCGTGAGGATATAAGATCGCCGCCCACAACGTCTTACTACTAATGAAAGACAGAATAACCAACGAGAATGCACAAAGGCTATCGAGACTTGAGGCGAATTTCCCCTCCGCCTCAACGACAATTAGATAGAAAACATGCGACAGAGGGGCGCAAATCGCAAACAAATTCTTATCCCAACCATTTTCTGCTATACAGGATGTTCCCAGAGATCTACCCAGACACAACATGTAAGGCATGTAAAATAGAAGAGGCCTCCCTAAGCCATATCATATGGGGGTGTCCCTATTAGCAAACAGACTCTCCAGAGCCTCTCCGGGAACGATGGCGGAAAATGTTGCTCAGCTCCGATCTCAGGACCAACCTGGCCTATCCAGCGGGCCAGGGAGGCTAAGCTCTTCCGTCCTACATCTGAGCTGTCTTGGCCGGACCAGCAACTAGACGGCTCTCGCAGTAAAGTTGTTTCATTCATTCATTCGTCACCACTCAGGCGACATTTTGCGAAATTCGTAAGGCTCCCGCGTGGCCGAAACTTTTCTCTCTCAAAATATTCTAGAAATTTGCTGTTTTCACTTCAATCAGTACGCGTCATTTTTATCGTATACGTTTCAGGTGGTCGCCAAAATGGCTGGGGCCATTGGCGCGGTATGACCCAGCTATAACTGACCCTGGATTCGCCTATAATTCAACTGCATTTTACATCGTGTACCGACGTTCCAGATTATTCGCTGCACTTCATAATTTCTCGCCACCTGGGCGGGGCCGTTTTATTGCGGAAATTATATGGACACTCTCGTCGGATTTTTGCCGTCGCCGTCATGTCCCTAATAGTATGCGATATATATATATATATATAATATATATATAATTAATATAATAATATATTGACAAAGAAAAATAAAGCAGATAAAAAACTTGGGCCATCTCCCCGAACGGAACCCTGATGGAATGCGAAGCAGCAGCGGTGCGCACGGCGTTAACCGGTTGAACCGAGCGTCATCGCGGGGTGGAAGAGCGGTTTGAAGCGAAACTCGGTGTAGCGTTTACTGGTGTAAACGTTTGTTTGAAACGCAAAGACACGGGAGGTGGGTTGGGTTTCGTGTAAGTTTCAATAAAGCGTTTGGCAAGACTAGTAGTCGGTGTTTCTTCAGAGTCGAGACACGGACGCTGGACCGGAGCAGGCGCGCGTTTCGCGTTGACTACCGCGGGTGAAGCGAGAGAGAAATGACACGTCAGAGGTGTGCGAGCGGGCGGAGCAGCCGGCAGCTGCGGGCGCTACGGCGACCATGCTGCCGGTGAGGGAGAGAGTGACGTCAGCGCGTACCTGCGAGGGAAGCGTTCGAGGGGAGCGTGACGTCAACGCAAACCTGTGGCGTGACCTAGTTGGCAACGCTCCAACACCTAGCGCGAGGGGAACGCGTTGCGGCGCATTCGTACCGACGCACGTAACGTACGGCGTTACACACGTCAGTCAAAGAGCTGCTTCGCATCTAAAATTTCTGAAGCACCTGACCGGGGATTCGAAAGCTAGACAACTCAGCCACGCGCCATGTATGCGCCAGCGAAATAATGGCGAGCTACTTATGTACACCATTCGCCTCTGGTGGTACGCAGATCTCGCAGGAGCTTGAGCGTGTTTTCTATCACTCAACGCTCCTACATTTCTTCATTTTGAAAACTGCCCTTGAGACGCGCACGACAAAGTGGCTGCTTTCTGTAGCCACGCGTGATGTCGAACGAAAAAAAAAAAAGACCAGCGGGCACACCAAAAGCCCCTTGACTTCGGAAAGTAACGACCTCTCCCCGCGTGCGCGTTTCTTTCGATTCATCCTCGCCCGCCGCCGGCGCACGCTGCGCACGGCACCATTTTCGCCGCGGATGCGCCGCGGAATTCAACGGAGGCGCGTGATTTCGGGCCACTTGAGCGCCATGGTGGTGTATGAAACTTTGAAAAATAGTGATAATAAGATCGACAACACTGAAATGAACGTTATTAAATAATTATATAGTCATTTCGAAACCCTACCGGAAAGTCTCATATGAGACATATGCCTCGCATCCAATAATCTCGTATGAACACAAGTGAATCATATGTGTTCTCGTATCATCATACGAGATTATGGATATGGTCATACGTGTCATGAGATTTTCTATAGGTTAGTTTCTTCAGATAGCCGTGTAAATGGGGCATGCTAATTTAAAGGAGCTTTATGGAGCGTTCCGTCATGCACGCGTTATTTCGCTACATGATAACATGCTTTACATTTACATCTGATTAGTTTAGCTTGCGTCATGTCCGCCTGTGTCTGAATATTTTTTGTCTCTTTCCTGTGCACGCATGTGCAACACGGGTACTTACAGCGTCGCATCTTTTAATCACTTCGTCAATAATACATTGTCCATCCATATGTCATATCGACGTGAAAGTAGGTTTGAGCGTTGGCCTCCAAACTGAACAAGACTTGCGCAGTGTCAGTACGATCAAGTGGCGCCAGCAGTAACTCGGCTACCCCAATAACAGAAGCGCCGGAGAACGATTTTGATAATAGTATTTTGACGTTGGTGTCAAAGAAACTAACACTCGGTTTACCTGGGAGAGGAGACATTAAGTAACTTGAGGATAAGTAAACGCCTCTAGTAACGTTATGATGGCTGACGAAATATCGTTACAGTATTTAGTAACAGACGAATTGTGATATTCATTAGGCAAAAAAAAAAAACATAGCCAAATCAGAGTGCACTGTAAACAGGATATTTACTTTCATAGACGCGCAACTCGTTGGTTGATAGTAACCAAAAAGAGCATCGCATCATATTAAGCGCCAGAATAATTGCAGTGCATAACTATGTTATGATGTAGTAATGTTCCATAAAAAACAGTATCAAGAAAACAGAAAAGTGGTAACACATATTACTGCACAAATGCGCACCATTTTACACATGACACAGAAGTGTTACTGCGACAAAAGGTGGAGGGAAGGTGATATCTCGCACTATCAGCTAGCTCGTTACAAATAGCGGCTCTATTTTCTCGGAAGTGACACTGCAGGAGAGGTTGCACCTGTTCTTTTGAGCGAGTCACTTTTTGCAAAGAATATTGCATGCGGATATTGGTGTAATTGAGATTCGCTGCGCGTTCACACTCAAGCCACTAATTTTATCAGCTCTACAGTCGGATACAGCCCAAGAAGCATTTTAGAAAATCAGCTACATGCAGTGAGCATTGGTAGACGTGGTATCCCGTGGCGCAAACAAGCGCTGTTTTCAAAGGTCTATCAAAGTATGAAGCCTAATAGGGGCAACTGCAGCGCCTTTACACTAAGCGTAAACATTCATCAGGTGAATTGTCATATATCAGACAATGCCGTAATCAATATCGGTGTCACACGGGCACTTTTGGTCGCGATCAGGGCCGATCCGGATTAGGCTTGATCCGGCTCAGGTTCTGCTACACGGTCACTTTAATGCGATCGAGGTCGAGACCACTCGATATACTCATGGACATCGGGCTTCCAGATTGCATTTGACATACGTTTGCGCTAAGCTCGACCCGGATTAGTTTGTACCGTATAGCAGCGATGATTGTTGATCACGATCAAAAATTGCGATCGGGATTGACTCGGATTGCGATGAAAAGTGCCCGTGTCACGCCGGTAGAAGAGATTCGATCTAGTTTCTTATTGGTGAATGGACAGCGCGTTAATGCAGACGTGACTAAGACGAGCCATTTCGGCCGCGGCGTGATACATAAGGGCTCACTTTCGCTATTCTGATGTTATTGTCTTTTGTGCTGCGCACTTTTTGTTTTTCCTTTTTTTTTCTTCAGCCGGATCGTATTTGTGTCAATATTTTGTATTTGAATCCTCCCATAAAAAAAAAAAACTCATTTAGAAACCAGCGCCAATAAGGGTCATTCGCCCATACGTTTTTTTCCCCAAATATTCACGTTAAGCGGATCCTAACAATCACGGCAAGCGCGATCGAGAAGCTGTATCATCGCACGCAATTGTTCGCAGCGGAAAGGAGATTCTGTAGTTGTGCATTTCAGACTGAATAACAGTTGCCGGCATGCGAAGTGATGGAGTCTCAGCAGAATATTCACCCTATTGACAACAACCCCATTCTTATGTGACGCATAAATAACCGAGAAAAAAAAACGTTTCTGACCAGCCAAAAAATATTTGAAACGCAGCATTCGGCAATGCTCTGACACGAGCGATAACAAAGGCGACACTGTTTATTGTCGAAACAAAGTTTTTTCGGCCGATGTTGTGCAGCCGCTGCGTCTTGCGCACGCCATCACGCTTACCTCGCGGTATCATAAAAAGTGCATAAGCATGTTTATGCTGGCTTTTGCAATTATAGGCGCAACAGCACGGCACAGCGCGAGCGCACAACGCAAATAACAAAGCGCGCGCAACGTTCTCTACGCGGAGCCGCGGTGAAAAATGGCACGAGGGAACAGAAAAATACCAGCAAAACTCAAGACTCACGCGTCTCTAAGGGCAACCGCGAAGGAGACCAATCGTAGCGCAGGAAAAGCGGCGGAGAACAGGAGAGCGCGAAGGGGGCGAGGAGGGAGAGAGGAGGACGCGCGCGCGGCGGCGAGTACAATGAATAGCGGTACTTTCCCAAGATCAAGGCGCATTACGCACACCTTGCTTGTGCCCAATGCCCCTTGAGGAGACGCGGAGGGGTCACTCCACGCGCCGCAGTTTGAAAGAAAAAGAAATATTTAAGAGCGTCTGATTCTTCATTGTCGACACTTGCAGCGCATTGCTCAAGCACAAATACCTAAAAACTGTGAGAGTTTTTAGGTCTGTGTACATGTGTACCTGTTCTTTGCGAGCGTGCTTCTTTGAGCTTTAGCGGGCGCTGCAAGTATGCAGCTGCTTGTCGTTCTTCGTGTGACATTCCAATTTCTTGCTATCGCATTCATTGCTTCGGCCTTGCGGCGAAACTGTGAATTTTAATTCTGTTCAACACCAGAACCTCCGAACCTGGCTACGCCATGGAAAGAGGCTATAAATACATAAGCGCTTTTGTTTTGCACCACCATGAAATACAAGCCCGTCGTTGTCCCTGGTAGAACCCACTATATTTTCGTCATAGGACTGCAAAACCACATCCGCTAAGGCAGTGCAGGGTGTATAACGCATCAGTATAGTGATAAGTCGCAGTAGGCACAGGTACGAGGCACGGCAGACTCTGCAATGCTCCAAGTCTTCATGCACTACTTTAATTGCTAGAGCTGCCGATCTCTATCCAAAACGTTCCTTTTCGTCCTTCAGCTGGCAAACTACATTTAAGCAAAGCGAGAAACACGACCATTGAAGTTCCTTTATGTCGGCATCAATTTATGAAGATCGAAGCGTAGCGAGAATATGCGCAGAGTTGCTTTCCTTGCGGTTTATATAACATACATGATCTCATGGGCGGGAACATTATGGACGCCCATTTCTCCTAAAATGAATACGGTGATTCGTATGAATAATTGATGTGCATGTGATACTTACGCAACAGATGATGCTATGCTGATCACCAGAAGAATCTGCAAATTGATCATCGCAGCGCTCTTTCTAGTCCGTAAAGAAAGATTTGAAATGTAGCGTTCGTGCCCAGGTTTTCTACATACATTTATAGCTTCTTGTGACTCTGGATAAAAATGGGTCATCCTTCGAGCTTTACCATACAAATGGCAAATACTAAATGTCAATAATTCCGTCTTGTAACCTTAATACATTTGACACCCTTCAGGAACTTCGCAAAAAAGTCAGTGCAAGTAAGTAAGAACTGTCTTTTTTTGTTGCGAAAACATACCCCGCTACTGATATTTCTCTTGTTTCCTGGAGTTTTTCGTTATACAATTCTTAATCTACTTTATTTTTGCGAGCGCGTATTTCGCCAGCAATAACATTTTTCCATGAGGGTTTAAAGAAAATGACAAGTGCACGGAGTGACGTCCAGCGTTTACACATCAGAAAAAGGTTTCTGTAACAAATCATCACACCGATTTAGAATGACAGAAATCGAAATGTTCTTGCAGCGGTCGGCCAATGTTAGCAATCATTGCTTCCAGCGCCCTGAAATCACCTCTGCTGTAAAGGGGAAAACGAATTTAATAAGCGAAGCTTGTATTGGATTATGTAAATAATCGAGCGAAGCGCCATCATCTCGTATACAAGGATATTATAATATTACCTGGCGTTTAACGTCCCAGTGTGTTCCAGACCAAGCCGCTGAAAGTGAAGTGATATCGAAAAAAGCCGGCAGATCCCACGCGTTCTGGGAATTGATGTAATGCGAAGCAGCCAGCAAAGAGCTGCATACATCGTCTTGTATGTCACTGAGGAAAATGCGTGTCATGGTTTTCATGTTAACTCCTAATATTTATGTCCGTCATACAGTAACGTCGCGCGATACCAACTTCGGGGTCGATCAAGATAGAGAAACGGCCGCCAGCGCCTCATGAGCGTGGCACGTAAGTCATGCTGTACATGACATACGTGTCATGACTTTCATGTTAACTCGTGTTATTTATGTTCCTCACACGGTCACGTCGCAAGATACCAATTTTGGTGTATATCAAGCTAGCGAAACGGCCACCAGCACTCCATGAGCGTGGCACGTTAGTCATGCTGTACATGACATGCGTGTCATTATTTTCATGTTAACTCGTGTTATTATGTTCGTCACATAGTCACCTCGCGCAATACCAATTTCGAGGTAGATCAAGCTAGCGAAACGGCCGCCAGCGCGCCATGATCGTGGCACGTAAGTCATGCTGTACATGACATGCGTGTCTTTATTTTCATGTTAACTCGTGTTATTATGTTCGTCACATAGTCACGTCGCGCAATACCAATTTCGGAGTAGATCAAGGTAGCGAAACGGCCGCCAGCCCCATGAGCGTGGCACGTAAGTCATGCTGTAGATGACATGCGTGTCATGATTGTCATGTTAACTCGTGTTATTATGTTCGTTACACAGTCACGTCACAATTTTGGTGTATATAAATCTAGCGAAACCGCCACCAGCGCCCCATGAGCATGGCACGTTAGTCATGCTGTACATGACATGCATGTCATGATTTTCATGTTAACTCGTGTTATTTATGTTCATTGCACTGTCACGTCACAAGATACCAATTTTGGCGTATATAAATCTAACGAAACGGCCGCCAGCGCCCCATGAGCGTGGCACGTAAGTCATGCCGTACATGACATGCGTGTCATGATTTTCATGTTAACTCGTGTTATTTATGTTCGTTACACAGTCAAGTCACAAGATACCAATTTTGGTGTATATAAATCTAGCAAAACCGCCGCCAGCGCCCCATGAGCGTGACACGTAAGTCATGCTGTACATGACATGCGTCTCATGATTGGCATGTTAACTCGTGTTTTTATGTTCGTCACACAGTCACGTCGCGCAGTACCAGTTTCGGGGTAGATCAAGCTAGCGAAACGGCCGCCAGCGCTCCATGAGCGTGGCACGGATGTCATGTTGTACATTACATGCGTGTCATGATTTTCATGTTAACTCGTGTTTTTATATTCGTCACACAGTCGCGTCGCGCAATACCGATTTCGGGGTAGATCAAGCTAGCGAAAATGCCGCCAGCGCTCATTGAGCGGGGCACTAAGTCATGCTGTACATGACATGCGTGTCATGATTTTCATGTAACTCGTGTTATTTATGTTCGTCACCAGTCATGTCGCAAGATGCCAATTTTTGTGGTATATCAACTAGCGAAACGGCCGCCAGCGCACCATGACGTAGCATGTAAATCATGCTGTACATGACATGCGTGTCATGATTTTCATGTTATGACTTGTCATTTATGTTCGTCATACAGTCATGTTACGCCATACCAGTTTTGGTGCACATTCGATGAACCAAGCGACCAGGAGAGCACAAAGTCGTAGGCGGCTAGATAGATAGATAGATAGATAGATAGATAGATAGATAGATAGATAGATAGATAGATAGATAGACAGATAGATAGATAGATAGATAGATAGATAGATAGATAGATAGATAGATAGATAGATAGATAGATAGATAGATAGATAGATAGATAGATAGATAGATACGCTCAAAGTCGCAGAAGTTCGCTAAGAAATGCTTCGCATTTAAACTTGATAAATTAGTCGCTGAAGTTTTTTGCATTGAACCAGGTGAAATTGAACGAGCTCATCGAGTCACGCAACGCAAACCCTTTCGCACTCGTCCTTAGTAGTTCAGTTTCTAAATTTTGAAAGCAAAAGTAATATTCTGAAAATATCGTAGAAAGGATATATCTAGCAAAGCCTCGCGGGTGGATTCAGCAAGATTTTCCACCACGAATACGGCTCATATACAAAAGCATTTGATGATTTCTCGCGCGCGAAACGTCAGCCAAACGATAAATGTAAGCTGAAGTTCCACAAGTTTATGAGGTGTATCGGGATTTTCCCCGTCGATTCTTCAACCAATAGGGTGGCCGAATTACCGGACACGAAGCTCCGGTGAGTGAGAATTGATGTCTCATCGCAGCGGAAGATAAGGAGCTGTTTATTAGTATGGGAATTTTTGAAGTCTTTTTAGAAAACAGGATCACCTTTGTGTGCTCATTAAATCGTGATGTGCCTACATCTTACTGGGGACATAGGCCGAGCACGGTGCGTACAACAGTGGAATGACTTTTTCTGAAAGCTGTTTATCTTGTGTTAAAGGACAGGGTAGAAGGATAGAAAGTTGGGCTAGTTGGTACAAATGCATTTTTGATGCAGCGCTAAAAGACAGAGACTAAGAATGAACATCGCAGCGGAAGATAAGGAGCTGTTTATTAGTTTCGGAAATTTTGAAGTCGCTTTAAAAAACAGGATCATCTTTGCGTGCTCGTGAAATCGTGCTGTGCCGATTTCTACGACAATTAGTATTGATGTTGAAGATATATTTTATTCGCTCGAACAAGGTGCGCTTATGCGCAGCGTCAAGGAAGCAGTTGCGGAACACAATGACGAGTTGGAATTTACGCAGCGTTGTGGAATGAGCTTAGAAGCATTTCTTGAGTTGCTCGTGTTTTATCTAAACAACACCTTTGTGGAATGGAGTGATCAGTTGGTTGTGCAGAAAACAGGAATAGGCATTGGCTCGACAGTCGCTCCGGTGCTAAGTGGACCTGTACTTAAGCCGAGTTAACAGCAGACTTGAGGATAACCTCAAGTCTAGCTAGTTCGGTATTTCGCTATGTAGATGACTACTTAGTGTTTCTTTTGTTGCATTTCCCGTGAAGTTTTCCGTGAATGCGGCTATGGATTGAGGTTTACGATTGAGCTGGTTAAGGGCACCAAGCGACATTTTAGATGCGAAGCATCTTATGGTGGGGTTCAATCCGGTGTGGCTCATGCGCGAACCCTCTCCACACATCTCCTCTCCAACTTTCCCCCTCTCCCACTTCCCCGCTGCTCTCCCATTCCCTTCTCCCACTTTCCCCCGCTCCCCTCTCCCAATTTCTCCCTCTCCACTTCCCATTCACATCTCTAACTTTCCTCCCTCTCCACTTCCCTCCCCTCTTCCCTTCCCTCTGTCCTCACCCTCTTCACTTCCCCTCTGAACGCGGACTCGACATGCCGCAAGCGCTGCTTCGCATCGCCTCATGGTCCTCTTTAGCGGAGATGGTGTGATTTTTAGATTAATGCCTTTCATTCAAGGACAGTCGTGTTTGTTGGCATTATCTTCCGAGATCGCAGAAACCCGTCCTTTCGTTTTCGTCTCGACGCTCGAAAGTGATAAAGAACGGAATAGCGTATTCCGCCCTGAGGACTCATTTGCAAAGTCTTGCGAACATGGCATGGAACGTAGTTCCTTAACACAGATCCAAAGACATGAACAAGCGGGCCACCCTGACAGTGTGCTGTCTAGTTGCAGTGAGAGGCTATCGAGATGGGTAAAGGGTCAGAATCATTCCAACCAATGTGACAATAAACAGAGATACAAAAAATTGGCTGCGTATCTGCGTGCTTCGTTGCAAATGTCGTATGAAGACGATAGAAGAGGCGCTGCGTGATATGGACGCCATCTGGCAATACGTAGGGAAACATGAGTGCTGTGTTGCGGGCTAGTAGTCCCGGCGCAGCAGCAGGCGAAGACCGGCGGTGACCAACGCGACCGGCGGGATGCCAGCCAGCCCGAACACGCGGTTTGGCGCGAAGCGCTGAAGCAGAAGAAACGTCCGCACTCAACGAGTACTCTCCACACACACTTTTATTTACACGTCACCTGGGTAAAATAGGAATGCCAGAGCGGCGCCCCATGGCATTCGTACAGTGCAATACAGAACCGAAACCGAAACACAACAGTGAGCTCGTGCAGAGGGCACGGAGGAAGGCAAGTTTCAGCGCAGTCGCATTTTCAGCACAGCTTAAGAAACTAGGGTCTTTAGAATTACGTATGTATGCATTTTCTACTAAAGGAACACACCACCTAATACTTACCTAGTAATGTTGCGCCTGAGATATGCGTAATGTTTGATTTTTGATCGACAATGTACAGAAGTATGAACCTAGTAAGGCCGTTCAAGATGGCTGGCCCTTGGGTAAGTGGTTGAACTTTGGCCAAGTGGCTGAATCGAGTGACGTGTCGACAAACAGAAAGACAGACCAAAAATTTCTCCGTTGAGTATCCCAAGAAAGACTATCGTCTTTAAAAGGCAACAGTAACAGTGTTACCTTATGTACACAAGTTATCCCATGGTCCGAGTAATGTAGCCAATAGGTACGGTGTTAAGACATGTTCTCTGCTCCAAATAAATTTTAGGGAATCTGTCCTCTCGTTAGGAGAAAAATAGAGCACAGTAGCGTGTTAAGTGAAGGCTGTGGAACAAACTATGTAACGTCTACGTATGTGCCGTGTAAGTGCGGAGTCTTGTACCAGATCCCACTTACTTGCGGGAATTCTTACGTGGGGCAAACAGGCAGATGTTTAAATGTACTTTTAAAGGAGCATAACCATTCGCTTAAGAAATCGGATCATCTCGCGTCGCACTGTTGCACGTGTGGTTGCTCTCCATTGTTTTCAGATACAAGTCTTGCCGTCACACAAATGCAAGGTCACTCAAGACGTGATAGAAGCCTTCCATATCAAAAGAATGGGTTACGCATGCGTCAGTCAGGCATCATTGTCACTGACGCAAAACGAGTTTTCTTTTCTGCTGAGCACGTGTTCTGTGATGTACTGCTTATGTTATTGACTAAATTACCCCCCCCCCCTTTTTTGCTTTTGTGTTTATTTTTTAAATTTTTTCGCTTTTGCGTACGGTTTTTACTTGCCTTTCTTGTTCTTGTTTTCTTGGATGATCTCTTCAAATAATTTTTTCAGTTGCGAGTCCAGCGTTCGTCCTGTGTGAATGTTCCTTCTTAATCTCGGTCTTTTAGCGCTCCATCCAGAAGACAGGGCAGAAAATCGAGGACGTGGTGTTTTGATTGGAGTGAAAAAAAACACTTCGGCACGGGGTTCCTGCAATGAATTTTGCGGGTGTTAAACCAGCTATCATGTATGACATGTTCCGTTGGGGTTTAGTATCGTCGTCCAGAATTAACAGAAAGATTCTTTAACACTGAGCAAATCCTAGTGCCAGCCTAGAGAAGGCAGGGCGAGATGAGACAATAATTTGCGATAGGTAACTTTGTATAATGCATTCCGTATCGTAAAACAAAACAACAGGAACTTTCTTTTAGGTACAAGGCATGTGGTACAGGAAAACTATCATTTTCCCGCTTAAGGAATCCCTACAAAACAAAGACATACGAAATGTCACCAACGCTGCCATAGCCGGGGAAGGGGGAGGGTGTCTGAATCTTCCTCGCCCTCGAGAAAAAAATATCCACGCATATCCACGAAGTGAATGATGATGAGTGGGCGAAGCACTGGGGATCCTTCGGTAACCCTGAATCTCCTGTGACATTGCCCAAGGCATGTAAATGAGTGACAACGCGTTCGTACAGTTATATACAATGTTTATTGGTCATAAATGGTATGTGGGTGCTGAGTTGTGAATTCCGTTCTCCCTTCATTATTACTGCTTGGTGGTCTGTGAAATGTAGAGCCAATGGTTCTTCGATCGGATCTAGCCTGAAGTTGGCGAAGACGAGGCCTATGCACGTCCTCCCGGTGTTTGCTCGCTGTCTTCGTCGACGTTAACTTTAGCGGGATAGAGCGCGTTCGCATTAGTCCATGGCAGAAAGAATATGTGGTCTGGAACGCGCTTATATATATTCCATTTTCACTGAAGCGCCTTATCGTGCATTTTTTTCACAGATATTTTTTTTCCTGCAGGCCCTCTCGTGAATTTTTTACAGATTTTTTTCACTGCAGCGCCCTGTCATGTATTTTTTTTCACAAATGTTTCACACCGTGACGGACGCGGACGAGGACAACACTAGCCCCTAAGGTGCTTCGCCCCTAAAATTTCTGGCTACACCCCTGATTGCAAGTGTCTAATTTGCCCAATCGTGCACAGCAAAATAAGACACAGCGCGGGACAAGACGAGACAGGGCAAAAAAATACAATTTACCAGTTGAACTCTTGCAGATTAACACTTAAAACCACTCCTTGTGTACCCGTGCAGTCTTCATAAACCCTTTGAGCACAAATTCTGAAGTAATCTTGACGCTGTGGTACTCCCCAACTGTTTGAAGATCAAGAAACGACATAGCTTTTTCTGAGCTGGATGAGCTGCTTTTCTTGTTTATCAGAGAGGATTTGTAATTCCAACTCCAACACGTACCTGCGAACCGCTTGGTTATGAAACCATTTTCTTTTCCTACGCGTCTCTGGAAAAAATCCTTAGGAAACACCAAACAATCTCGAAGCAGCATCAGTGGTATAATGACGATGATTGTGATGATGTTGATGCTGCAAGGAATTTGGGCATTTGCCCATTAACGGGATCGATCGAGAATAAGGTGGATACATATGATTCCAAACATCTCAGTTTAAAGTACAACAGATACAGTCTCTTCGAGTGAATAGTACTTCTTGACAGACAAGAATTTTTAGATTCTTGACATATTGCTTCTAGTGAATGTCTCATGTCGCATTCATCAGAAAAATCTCTCTATATATATTTTTGTCCTTATACGTCTGCACCAGCATAGGCAAGAATTATAATATGTAACGCGGCTAGATAAGCTATTCGCTTAGTAATAAATTTGTGTGGCGATTCGACGCCTTTCTGTCGCGTTCCGCACCATTCAAACAAGCCACTTTAAAAAAATTACACCATTTCCCGCTAAAGGGGACCATGAGGCGATGCGAAGCCGGAGCACTTGCACGATAGACGTCAGACTCTGCCCAGGCGGCGCTGCGAAAAACACCGCCATCAGCGCCCTCATCGTAGCCCTGGCACTAACTGGGTAGTGCAAGGAGAGCCGCCGCAAGCGAATGTGCATAGGTCGCAATATAACCCTCCTCTTTCGTTGGTGTCGAGGCGCGGTTTCCTGAAAATCAAGGACCTGGAAAGCTTCTTCCGCCAATCCACGCTTCAGAAACAAAGGAATCTGATCAAAGCGAACTGCGAGTACAATGCAAAATAAGTTTTAGTTATTCCCGCGCGCTGCAACTCGCAAGTACAAGCGAGCATCACACGACACCGAGTTCGAGGCAAGCCCTCCGACATCCGTTCTCTAGAGCCTAAATGCGTTAAAATCGGGTATATACGTATGCCACAGCGATAAAGTACCTACATACACGATCATTTACTTAGCTATGCATCTTACGATCAGTGGTACAAAACTCGGTTTATCAGGGGCGAATGGCCCCGGCGATTTTCGCCTTTTCAGTTGCATTCCTCCCTTAATTAATCTCTCGCTTCCTGTGCATTGGAGTGTTCTATCAGGCATCCTCAAATGGTCTCTTGATGGTCGGCTTCCGTTTGTATGTACTGCAAATGGGGACACGTGCGTATCCACTTTCGCGGGGTACAACCAAAGGCAAAACCATGGCCTCCGAGATAGCTACGGAACCGCGGAGGACACGGGCGAAACAAACCTGATGGGGGTCACGACCAACATTCTGCGATTTACTTGTATGACGCACGTGGTGTCAGCTAGTTAGAACCAGAACTCTGAGCCTTCAAAACGTACATACATCCGCGATGCTGTGTTGTGACGACCAACCCGTCGCGGTGTGCGTAACACGCGTCTCCAGTCTGCCTCTAGCTGCTCACTTCGTGTTACACGACAAGCACCGCGGTGAGAGCCTCTGCTGAGCTTCATAGTCAAGGTTACCACGGTTTTGCATCAGGGCTACGCAAAACAAAAGCAGAGCCACACATTCATGCCACCGGCTGTGGAGAACGCGGGTACTTCGCTTATCCAACACGCTCGCAACGGCCCGTATCCAGCGCTCTCGCCTTTCTTCTTCGTACGAAAACTATGGAAATCGGTAAAACTGAACGTTGTCATTCAGTCTTTTACGTCCGTGGCAATTCACAACGCAACAGTGCGTCTTTTGCGGAGTTTCTTCGTAGCGTGCGGTGGGCTCTCGTCTGCTGCTGTTTTCGCCGTCGTTCAGGCGAGTGATCAGCAAGCACTTCACGACGGCTCGGTGGCGCGTCCGACTAGCGGAGAGCAATTCACAGCTCTCGTTCTGAGTGCTAAATGCGCAAACACACGCGATATTAAGCTCAATCGTTGTTTCGCACTCGCTAGTTGCACCTGGTCCCATAGCAAACTGTGCGAGAGAGTCGGTCTATGCACTACTCAATACTTCTCCGACAGGTGGCGCCACACATCTTGGAAACTCCAGAGTCTGACGTCTATCGCGTTCCGTTGGCGTTCGTTGGGCATGCTACCGACCTCGTGTCGTGGAACGCGGGGAGAAACGCTACGCGCGTCTTGTCTTCCCTCTAGCCTGGCCGTTAATTTTCACAGGGCAAGCGGGGAACGCGGTCGACAGAGGAGGGCAGCGTAGGAGAGGATAGAGAGGGGGAGGGGACGCGCATGCGCTGGTGCTCATCGCGGCGTTGCGCAGGACAGAGTTTCGGCATGTCTAGCCCGCGTTTCAGAGGAAGGGTGGGAAGGGGAGGGGAGAGGGGAAGTGGAGAGGGTACGAGAGAGGGGGAGGGAAGTGGGCGAGGGGATAGGGGAGAGGGTGATTGAGAGGAGCTTGTGGAGAGGGTATGCACATGCGCAGTAAGGGTGGTCACGCCGCACACCACCACCACCACCACCGGATTGAACTCCGCCATAAATTACTTCGCATCTAAAATTCTCCGTTTAGCCCATGACACTTGCACAACTAAAGCTTTGATGGAATATAGTTAGCGGTACGATACAAGAGCACAATTACGTTGCTCTAGTGAAGCTAAGCACCTTGATGCAAAGCAGCTCCGATCTAGGAAAGTGTTGCATGCTGCCAGCAAGCAGGCGGCTCCGGAGCAGGAGGTGGCTGACAAGCTGCAGGTACAGCAGCTGGACACACTGCAGCCTGTCGCCCAGATGTGTGATACGGTCTCAGATCGCATGAGTCGTCTGCTCGCTGAACCGAAAACATGGGTGAGCCACAGCTCCGACCTCTAGTCGTGATACCCATGTATACGGGCTACGACGAGGATAAATAACTGGCCAATTTCACAGATGACGTTGAGCCTTTGTAAGCCACAGATGAGATGATCCTCCAACTGGCTCTACGGGATTCTGCATAACGATGGTGGAAGCTAAAATCACGTCACACTTAAATAGTGATTACAGCGCAAGGTAAGACACGAGACAGAGAGCAACGAAGACGAGCGCTGACTTCCAACTAAGTTCTTTCGCTCGTCTTCGATGCTCTCTGTCTCTGTCTTACCTTCCGCTGTAATCACCATTCGAAATGGAATGCCAAATAGCCCGTACTCAGACCGTGCTTCACCTTACATGTCATGTTCCAAAATTGAAAATGCATCCGAGAGGAATTTCTGCCACCTGCGCACGAGCTTCGAGTACAGCCAAAGCTGGAATTGAGAACCAATTATGCAGACGAAAGGTTACTCGAGTCAATTCGCTGAATGTCGGAATACAGGCACGTCGCCAAGGAGGCACCTGCTGCCTCGGAATGCCTCAAAGTAGCTCGGGTCATTCGTGAGAATAATCCCAGAATAAGGCTGTTTTTTATGGGCGCAAATTCGAAAACCACGAGCATCGCGCACGGGCGGCCCCGCGGTGTAAAGAGGTCCTGCCAGCCGAAACCACTTCAGATCCCACCACCGCCGTCTCAATCTGCTTTTGAGCTGTCACTGGCTTGGTGCACCCCTTAGCCAGTCCTTCGTGGCTACTTGTTTTTGTTTTTATGTGACAAACCTCTAAGAGAACAAGATATTATCTTGTTTTGTTCAGTACGGCATCAAGGAAGGACAGGATCTAAAACAGAGGCTACGCAATTTTATGAAATGTGTCTTCATTCAACTTTAACGTTCGAAATATACAATTATAAACAAACTTCCAAACGATATGCGTCGTATCGGGTCGCTCAGCATTTCATGCGTACGTTGCGTGGTTGTTGGCTTTGGACTTGACTTTGACTCAATTGCATGGGAGAAAGCTTCGCGTTCAGTCATCTTTTTTAAGAACGGGTATTTCACTTTTTTTCGTTTCCTGTACAAGTCACATATTTATCACGCAGAATGTGAACGCACTTCCTCTAGTTAAACACTCATCTCACATTCATTTACATATTACTTTTCACTGATAATTTCATCTGACATGCCAAACATTCAGGTTAAATTTCTAGAGCCGTTGCAAAATTATGAATGTTATGCATTCAGCATGAATTTCACTAAACATTCAGAGGTGTTACGAACCTCTATCCGCGTGTCTGCATCAGTGTACCAAGAGCACTGCAAGCTTTAAGCATCTACAAAAGAAATGAGGAAAATCCACATTGCAAATATTGGGAAAAAGCAATCATACAGATGTATGTACAATGTACAAAAGAATGAGTGGTACGGCGGGAGTGAAGATTTCCTGTAAAAAAGAACTGTAATATTGTTACAGAGAGCATTTATTCGGTTAGCACTAGTCGACCTAAAGCTGCACACAGTGCACAGGAATGCAGGTCAAAGGGCAGCTACAGGACTCTCCCCCACAACAGAACGTTGTCGTCTTCATCCATTAGGTGTCAATGCGGCGCCCGTGCCAGAGTGACCTTTCCATTTCTCGTGACATTACCCCGGCCGGCAAAGCACCGTCCCTGTGCCTGTTATTGTTAGAAGGCCGTGTGGCTGTTGCGGGCTTCTGGCGGCAAACATGCATGTCATTTCTAGGTTTAGCAGTCAATGAGTTTGTGGTTGAGGAAATCTCGTGGGTGACAGGTGTCACCAGGCGCAGGACTTGGTAGGGCCCAACGTATCGCGATAAAAGCTTCTCGCAGAGGCTATTACGACGAAATAGGAGCCACAGTAGAACTAGAGATCCCGGAGGAAAATCGGCATTTCTGTGTCAACTATCATAGAGGGACTTTTGAGCAGTCTGGGACTAACAGAACCGGTCGCGGGCTAGAGAACGTGCGATGAGAGCGCGGGTGATGTCATCTTGAGCGTATGAAGTGGTGGATGGTGTGTCAGGCGGAAGCAGGGTGTCGAGAAGTAGTAAGGGATCATGGCCAAAGAGAAGTAAAAATGGTGAGTAGCCGGCAGTTTCATAAGGCGACGAGTTGTAGTCGAAGGTGAAGAGCGGGAGGGTAATGTCCCAATTGCTGTGGTCGTCAGAAACGTACATGGAAAGCATGTGCGCCTGTGTGCAGTTGAGGCGTGCGGTAAGTCTGTTTATCTGTGGGTGGTAAGAAGTCGTGAAGTTGTATCGAATAGCACAAGATTGAAGTAGGTCGTCGACCACACGAGACAGGAGCAGCGACACCTGTCTGTGAGTAAGTGACATGGAGCGGCATGCTGCATAATGATGTCGCGCAGAGAAGAAAGTCTGCAACGTCCATCGTGCAGCTGATCGGTAGCGCTCGCGTGATTGCATACCGAGTAGCATGATCCGTAGCTACTGCAATCCACTTGTTTTCTGTCGTGGAAGTTGGGGAGGGATCTAACAAGTTCAACCCTACTCGATATAAACGGCTAGGCTTGGACTTCAATAGGGTAAAAGCGTCCGGCAGGGAGAGTCGTAGGTTTCTTTCGGCGCTGGCACAGGTCATACGCTACAACGTAGCGGTGAACTGAACGATAAACGCCCGTCCAGAATACCGGTCGTCGAACACGATCATAGGTTCTGGATACGCCTAAATGTCCAGAAGTTGGGGCGTCGTGAAGTTCTTGCAGGACGTCCTTGCGCAGATGACGTGGGACGACGAGTAAATGTTCCGCGCCATCGGGGTGCAAGTTGCAGCGGTACAAAACGTTGTCTTGAAGCAAGAACATGCTCAATGAAGGGTCGCTATTGCCGGATTGAAGACGGTCGATCATGGAGAGCAGCGACGGATTATGGCGTTGATCATCTGCCACGCGCAGAAAGTCAGTGATGGCTAAGATGCAGGCATCACCTTCCACCTCGGTGGAGTTGGGTGGATCAACAGGGTGTCGTGATAAGCAGTCTGCATCCCTGTGAAACTTGTGTTGGTGCGAAGCTCTCTTCGAGTGGCTGGGTCAAAATGAGCCAACACATGTGGTGATGTGAGCGCAGAAATCAGCGACGCAAAGGAATGCTCTTGGTCCTCACCCAAGGAAAAAGCACGTTCCTTTCTGAGAAGATCCGTGAGGGGCCGACCAGGGTCCGCAAGGTTGGTGACAAAACTCCGGAAGTGCGAACGGAGCCCCAGAAAGCTGCGGACTTCTCGTGTGGAACATGGAACCGGGAATTCACGACATTTGGCAGGACTCTGCCAAGGTCGGGTTGGACGCCAGTAGCGTAAACAAGGTGCCAAGTAGTTTAATCTGACGGCATCCAAAGGTGCACTTCGACGCATTCACCTGGAGGCCAACACAGCGAAAAACATCAAGAATCACCGACGGACATGGAAAGTGGCTGTCGAAGGTGGGCGAGAAAACAATGACATCGTCCGGATAGCAAAGACAGGTAGGAGAGACCACGTAGGAGATACCCCATCATGCATTCGAAAGTTGCAGGAGCATTGCACAACCCAAAAGGCATGACCCTAAAGTGGTAAAGGCCATCGGGTGTGATGTAAGCAGCCTTCTCGTGGTCGCCGTCATCGACAAAAATTTGCCAATATCCAGATCGAAGGTCAACGGTGTGAAATACTTGGCACCATGGAGGCAGTCGAGCGTATCATCTATTCGAGCTGGAGATAGACGTCCTTCATGGTGATTCGATTGAGATGGCGATAGTCGAAGCATAGCCGCCAGCTGTTTTCCTTCTCTTTAACAAGCGATGAAGGCTCTGTGAGGTCTTTGTCGAGCATTTTCTCTACCTCCCTGTGTTTAATTTGGTGCGCTGGGTGAGACACACGGCAAGGGCGTTTGTGAAGGGGCTGCATCGCCTGTATCGATACGGTGGGCTACGACGCGTGCGCGGCCCAGGGGACGGTCGTCGATGTCAAAGATGTCGAGGTAAGAAAAGCGAACACTGCGGAGCGCTTCAAAATGCGAAGGTAACAGGTCACTGGATATCATTTTGTCCAGGAATGCCTTATTGTGCGCGGTTATGAGAGGTTCGGCTATGGTCTGGGTGCCAGGTGTAAAAGATGAAACCGCACATTGCTCCAAAGTTGCGAGTTTTGCTGAGGCAATGCCTTAAGGAAGGACCTGGATCGACGTAGACAAGCTGAGAGTAGGGACAGGCGTCCTGTTGTTGGGAACACCCACTGCACTATGAGGAAGTGCGATGTTGCGGGAAAGGATCAGGTCATTGAGGGGAGCTGCCAAATAGTCGCCATCAGGAACTGGCGGGAACGGCGACATGGAGACGTACGTAGCAGCCTGATGTGTTAGCCCGTAGACACTCCGCACCGTAGCCGTGTGCGATTTGCAGAAGCGACATCAGAGCAGATAGGCAACTTGAGCCGTAAGGTGCCGGCGGACCAATCGGTGAGGGCCGAGTGCGTGGTCAAGAAATCAATGCCAAGAATGGCATAGTGTGGGCAAGCGCCGAAAACTTGGAAGAGAACTGAAGTGTGGTGGCTGGCAACAATGAATCGGGCATCGCACATACCAAGAATTGATGTTCGGCTGCCGTCGGCCTTTCGTGCTGTAGGAGACACAGCAGGTGTGAGAACACTTTTTAGACGGGATTGATGATGGAGAACTCACAATGGATATGTGGGCGCCAGTGTGGATTAGAGCGGTAACGGCCAGGCTATCGATTAGAGCACTGAGCAAAATTTCGTCTGGCATTACCGGTCAGTAGAGGTATTTCAGTCAGAAGTTGTCAATGCAGCGCCGCCACCAGGAGCTGCATGTGCTAGTTTCTTGAGACCTGTATAGAATAAGCCGGCGATAGAGAGCGGCGGCGTTGAGGGGAACGTTACTGTCGACACTGAAGCGGCAGCAAGCGGCTGGACCAGTGTCTCTGGGCGACGACATCAGCGTAGGATGGTTCGGAGAGTAGAGAAGAACGGCGAGGGGTCCTGAAGGTAGCCGTCGGCAAAACGTGGTGGTGAATATTGTCCGCGATCTTGATAGCGGTCGTTTGGAAAACTTTGTCGGGAATACCATTTGTTGTGGTACTTGCGTGAAATGTGGCCGACACGTCAGGAACAAAAACAGATCATCTAGTGGGCGCCACTCAGATGGATTTCTGTAGCGTGGCGGGAAACGTGGAACCGAAGTGGCAGCAGCAACAAGTGGGGCGGCGTAGTGGTCATAGGTATGGGCGAGAGTGCACAGGGGCTCGGGTGTGTGGCTGTCGGTTTGGGGTATTAGACGCACATAGGAAACTCTTGTCGCACGAGGGCTTGAATGAGCGATATTGTCACCAAGTTGTCTTGCGCAGCGGGCCTGATAAGTTGCGGGGTCTATGGCTTGCAGCTCCTGGCGAACAATCCTTGTGATGTTGGTAGAATTCGCAAATGGAGGCGGCGTCAGAGGAATTCCCAGTAAGGACTTCGTAGCGGAGTTCGAGGATCGTTTGAAGCGTTGACTAATCCTCCTGCTTTGAGCTTGTTCAAACCGCCGGCATTCAGTGATGAATGAATCAATGGGAGAACAGTTGTTACAGATAAGTATGTTGAAGGCATCGTCAGCTATGCCCTCCAACGCGTTACTGACCTTGTCCACCTTTGTCATGTCTTGGTCAGTCTCATAGCACAGGGCTAGCACATTTTGGATGTATGCGACTAATGACTCTGTGGATGATTGAACTCGCGACGCAAGTTCCTGCCTGGCTACATCTGTCGAGCAACTGAGCGGCCGAAGAAGTTGCGGTGCTTCTGCTTACACAGTCCCAACTTGTCAGGTGTTCCTCATGCGTCCCGTACCATGTACGCGCTGTACCCCTTATGTAAAAATGATGTTGGCCAGGCATAAGCCACTTCATCGACAGCATAAGTGTTCATCCCACGCGCTCTTATAAGGTGAGCCACTCGTCGACGTCAGTTGTGTCCGTGCCGTAAAATCTTCCAGGATTAAGGAGGCGGGAAGGGCATCACGGGTGTCGGAGCTCGCGTGGACTGCAAAGACTGCGTTGCCGTCTTCAGGCATCACGGCGAGATTAAGGTGTCGTCCGCTACCGGTTGTTTAAGGGCCCGCAACCTCCACTAAAAAGATGTTACGGGGAGTATTATTTGGTTAGCATTCGGTTAGTGCACAGGAATGCAGGTCAAAGGGCAGGTCCAGACTTCGCGCACAACAACAAGCGTCGTCGTCTTCATCAATTCGATGTCAATGCAGCGCCGTGGCCATAGTGACCTTTCCGTACCCGTGACATATTATATAGATTATTATATATATTAGTAAAGGAGTGATGTGTGTTGCAGTCGTAGTTCGCTGGCCACTGTTTTATGTTACGTGACAGTATCTTTTACGCCAGCAAAGCATGATGCCAATCTCAATTTTCTTCTGATGCAATTCCCACAAATTGCAATCCGTATATGTTGCAAAATACGGCTGCACCTCTAAATTTCAAATGTTTGACAAATGGCATCAACAGATGGGAAGAGCAGATGGGGACAAAATTGGCTGGGGGGAGCGAAGCAGCTAACGAATTTTCGAAGATAAATTGCAGTCAGCTCACGCCATATACAGTGGGTTAGAGATCATTAGGAGACACCGTTGTCGCATTGGATATAACGTAGGCTCATGATGATATGTCATAGCGTGTGAGGGTAACAATTATGGCTAACAAACCAATACGGAGTGTGATATTTCATCAATAAAAATGCGCGAACCGCAAAACCATCACTTTATAGATAACAAATGTGCTTCTTTATTCACGATGTTACAATTGATGTACACTACATCAAGGAAAACGCTGAGTGTCCGCCGAAGGCAGGCATTTTCTCGTTACGCCATTGGTGGGGCCAACCACTTGACATTCAGCCAAAGGTTTGCCCGGCTAATGTGTCCAACTGACGGCCGTCGTTTCTACCAAAAGTTTGTCCAGCTAATGGGTCCAATTGACTGTCATCGCTTCTACCAAAGGTTTGTCCCGCTAATGGGTCCAACTGACGGCCGTCGCTCCTGTCAAATGCTTGCCGAGCTAATGTGTCCAACGGGCGGTCTTCGCTTCTACCAAAAGTTTGTCCAGCTAATGTGTCCAACTGACGGCCATCGCTTCGGCCAAAAGTTTGCCCAGCTAATGTGTCCAACTGACGGCCATCGCTTCGACCAAAAGTTTGTCCAGCTAATGAGTCCAACTGACGGCCTTCGCTTCTACCGAAGGTTTGACCAGCTAAGGTGTCCAACTGACGGCATTCGCTTCTACCAAAGGTTTGACCAGCTAATGAGTCCAACTGACGGCCTTCGCTTCTCCCGAAGGTTTCACCAGCTAATGTGTCCAACTGACGGCCTTCGCTTCTACCAAAGGTTTTGTCCAGCTAATGTGTCCAGCTGGCGGCCTTCGCTTCTACCAAAGGTTTGGCCAGCTAATGAATCCAACTGACGGCGTTCGCTTCTACCGAAGGTTTGTCCAGCTAATGCGTCCAACTGACGGCCTTCACTTCCGGCCAAAAGTTTGCCCAGCTAATGTGTCCAACTGACGGCCATCGCTTCGGCCAAAGGTTTGTCCGCTAAATGTATCCAACTGACGGCCTTCGCTTCTACCAAAGGTTTGTCCAGCTGATGAGTCGAGCTGGTGGCCATCGATTCTAGCTTTCTTCATTGGAAGCTATTGCCGGCTCTGAACTTCCTCGTGCTGCAGGCTCTTGACCACTTGCAATGGCCGTAGGACCTGCAAAGATGAAGGGCACGTGGGCAAATGCAAACACATTACTCACATGGTGACTTAAAAATACCGCTCACAATAGGGCAGAAACCATCGTTCAAAAAGAATATATCATGTTGAAGCTGCAGCTACCGAAGCAAAAACATTACATTGACCGCCTCGAGTATACATAAGAGAACTGATTCTTGTAGTGCGTACTGGAATCATTGTTTTTTATTAAAGATGTGTACAATTTCTGAAACTTGTATGCGGGAGAGTAATGAATTGAAGTGTAGACCCTCAGTGTCCCCTATATTTGCCTAGTAAGGCTCGAAGTGTCATTTCGCCTGTACTGCTACGATTTTACCACAAATACATTGCTAGCAATAATTTTCACTTGTCAATATGCACTTTCGTAATGTGCGCGGAGTCATGCTGTGCTTTGCGGTTACTTCTTAACTGTTCCTTCTTTCGTGTCAGCTAAAAACACTACTTTCGGAGCCGTGCGTATATCAGAAAACTGACATCCTATTTGCTGCAGTATCTGTGAAGCACCGTAAACAATGCGGGAAAAGTATATTTTGAATTGTGACATAAGGTCATTGTATAATTCGATAGCGCACTCAGCCCTGAGTGGCCGGCAGAGTAGAAATAGTAGTTTACTCACTATAAGTTAACGCAGCATTTATAAGAAGAAACGCAGCGATACGTCCTGCCCATGGCACCCAGCATGGACCATTCTTGTCCTAATGCAGAAACGGTTAAAAAAGACGGGTTTTTCAAAAACATCTGTGTATTTTAAATGTTGCTAATGCGTTGACAGGCTGTCTAAAATAATTACACTTGTGAGGTTCCTACATTTACACCGACTCGAGGGAGGCAATCAGAGCTTTCGAATCGGGCAACCTCGCTCGAGAGGCGGCCTCCATTCTAGAGAAGAGGGCTTGTCCGGGCTCTCATTTTATCACTTGGTTTCCTGCACACATGGGGAAGAACGTTCTCGAGGGCTTCCCAAACCTCAACGAGCTGGCCCACGATCGTGCGCGAGAACTCACGCGCCGCGGCGGTCTGGAGGCTCCGGAGGGGCAGGAAGAGACTCAGCAGAATGATCCACTTCTGACATTTAATGAGGTAACAAAGCATTACCAACTTGGCAGGAGAGTCTATCCTCTTCCTCACCCGAAGCTCAGCAGAGCTCAGTCAGCTACTCTGAGAATGTTGCAGACGGGGTCTTTCCCGTCGCGGGGCACTCTCAGTAAGATGTACTCGAACGTTGACCCCGGTTGCCCCGACTGCAGTGAAACCTTTTGCTCCATGGCTCACATGCTCTGGCGATGTCCCGCGTTGCCTCAAACCCTTCTCTCCAGCGAAGCCGAATGGGAGGAGGCCATCAGAAGCACGGCACTCCGACAGCAAGCCCAGGCTATCCAGAGGGCCCAGGAAAGGGCGGAGCGTCACGGCGTTCTGTCCTCTACGTGGGCGCGGCCAGCAGTTACAACGGCCTCCCGTTAGGGGGTCGTAACTCCTCAGGATCCAATAAAGTTCGTTGTCTGTCTGTCTGTCTGTGTACATATGAACCTATTAGACGTATATGAACTCCATGTGATGTTCGGCTGTGCGTATTTTCCTGTGTTCTACTGTATTGCATTTTGTGCCCTTAATAATTTTGTTACTACATATTTTGTCTTCTAAGCGAGAAGGAGTAGCCGGTGCCACTATAATGGCACCAACCTCTCCTATTTCACGATTTCAATACAAAAAAAATTGCACGTGGTTTTTGTGGTTTTTTCGTTTTTTTAGGGGAGGACATGAGACGAGGCAAGTGATAACGAGCTTTTTTTTTAACAAACGCTTCTAGCTAGCCTCACAGCAGGAATTCCAGCTAGGCTTCTACAATCACTATTGAATAGCAAAGTGCGACAACAAATATTTTAACATTCCGGTAGGCGTCGCTTCAGCCAAGGCTTTCTGACGGTGTTTATTCTTGTTATAGGCAATGACTATTCTGACTAAAAGCTATATGAACTTTGTACTGTATACACGGCTTTGCTATTGTAGGTCAAAGTTATCACATGATAGCATCTTTCTTATTAGGCTAAAACGTCAATTTCGCATACCCCATACCTCACCGTAAGATATTTCGTACATTTCTGTGCGATGGCAATTATTGCGATGTCTATTTTCAAGAAAAAAAAGTCCTAAATTTATTTTGCCACAGGAAATAGAAAATATATGTTCACGCGTTGCGGCACTATCAGGTTCCATTTTGCTTAGTGAAGCTAATAGTGCTGTTAACACCAAACTGCAGAGAGGTGTATCAGTATTCAGATGTATGGATGATCATTTTTATTGAGTGGTCACGCGCTTTACACAAAAGTGAACACATTCTCGCCGTTTTTAAAGAAGCGATGACACTGAGATTCACCTGTCAGGTTGATTGTTCTTACATGTGGAGCCCCTCGGCGGGCCCATAAGTTTCCCTTGGAGCACGTGTGCCAGCGGTATGGCCCTCGTTGATAAAAAATAGCGTTGCATTCCGCGTCAGGGCATTCAAAGACTGTAATATGTCAACTTGTGCTGCGATGCTTACTCGCGGCTTTCGATAAAAGTTGCCTACACAGGCTTAGCAATGGCTTCCAGGAGCAACATGGTTACCTCAATACCGTGGGCTATTTTAGGGGCGAAGCTCCTTAAGGCGGCACCCGTTCGTCCCTCGTAGTCGTCGTCATCGTAGTAGTCCGTAACAAGTCTTACGCTTTGACCTCCAAGGTGGTGCCGGTGGGAGATTTCTCCTGTGCGTTGTTGAACAATAAAAAATTCGCAGCGTGCGCGTTAACTAAAAGCCGAATTCTTCTGTCTCTCATTCCCCATTAGCAGCCATTGGCATGTTCCAGTAGGAAACGTTAGTAGAAGTAGAAGTGTAAGTGTTAGCTAAAAGCCGACTTCTTCTGTCTCTCATTGCCATTAGCAGCCATTGTTTACCTCCAAGGTAGTGCCTGGTGAGATTTCTCCTGTGCGTGATTAAACAATAAAAATTTTGTTCAAAACGCCGTTGATTGATGAAATAAACCAACGAAAGACGCCAGATGTTTTGTAAAAGCAGAACGAAAGAACGCCAGATGTTTTTCTTAAAGTGTAGTAGTAGTAGTTGTATGTAGCCACCTCGCCCGATCGTCAACGGGCGAGGTGGACCGGCAACGGCGCGCGGACCCTGCCGTACGAGAGTTAAATCACACTAAAAGACATACTTTGCGGGCGATACACTCTAGTGAGCTTTCAACTTTTCGTCTTAATGTACATGATAAAGAAATTATTTCTACGAAAAACGCAAAGCATACCTTGAGCAACATATTTGGTTTTGGGACGCTAAATGGAACCATGAGGCGATGCGAAGCCGGAGCACTTGCACGATCGCGTTCCGTTGGCTTTCGTTGGGCATGCTACCGACCTCGCGTCGTGGAACGCGCGTCCTGTCTTCCCTCTAGCCTTGCCTTTAATTCGCACAGGGCGAGCGGGGGAATGCGGTCGCTCTTGGCGCTCTTTCGCTCGGGAGCGGACTTCTTCCTTGCATTTCACCGATCACAAGTGATAATGAAGGGACCACGTAAACCAACAGTACAATAAAAGTTTGGTGTTTAATATATACACGATGTTTCACACTCTTTATATTATGTACTGGGCGCATTTCACGGAAGAGTTTCACGGTTTACAGATGATTCCCTCCGTAGCTTCGCCCCACTCATCATCACTCACCCCGTGGATATGCTGTAATTTTTTTTTTGCATCTGGACACATCGGTTCGCGAAGGCTCACGCCTAGTGCAAAGAAAAAAAAAACGACCGCCCTTCTCCTGTGAATAATGAAGAAACCTGAAAAAACTTGGAAGACGCTTGAGCTTCGCCGTCAAGAGTAGAACGCGGTAGTGCACATACTGGGTGCGATGAAGGTTTGTTCGACCGTAGTATATACTGTACTTATTTTATTCTGCAAGCACACTGGAGATCATGAGGGGCGTTTTGTAGCAGTCATTGTAGCATGGAAAGTGACTTGCAGCACAATTTCGGTTTCGATAGGAAGCGCAATAACAACAGAGGAGGCAGAGAACAAAAACGGTCACTTCACTTTGTTTTCTTTGCACTCTTCATTGGAATTTATAGCATGATCTAACCACAAAGTCAATCGTGCGCCCTTCTGCATATGTAGCGCCTGTCGTCAGCAGCGTAGCACCTGGCCACAGCAAGAGAAACAAATGAAAAGAGCGAAATTTGTTACCTTTGTTATAAATGCAGTAACCTAGGTAAAGGAAGAAAAAAACTATTTGTCATGGAATTCTTTTCATATACCACACAACTACTAATATAGATAGCCTATAAGTTTCTTGTGGCATAGTTTATAGTTTACTTGTTCATATTATTATGCGAAATTCCATGTATCAAGAGATTCCGGATTTAAGGACACCATGCATTGTTGCATCACATAACCTGTCGCGCCAAAGCTTCTTGCGCTGCGTGCGCTAGCCACAGGGGCGCACAACACCTGTTTTGCGAATTTCGAAGGCGTAGGCAGTCGTTGTTCGTAACTTCCACCACTGGAGCAAATCTAGGATGTCTCTGTGGACCTCTGCAGAATGAGCATAGCTGTCCAGCTCATTCCTTCATTTCTCTCGTTCTCGAACGTAGTGCCGCTCTTCAATGTCATCTATGAAACTCCTCTTTGAGTGCTTCTCCTTGCAATGTTGAGCAGTGTATGTTATGAACGGTTTGCCCGGTGCTCGTTTCTTGTTTGATATTATAATGATTTATGCCTTCCTAGCGATGTTGTACCGGTATAAGGTGGCCATTGGACTACGCGTGTAGTCCTGGCAGGAGGTGGACCAAGCAATTTCGATATATTATCGGGGATCATTCCTGTTTGGTAATGAAGACGCGACTAAGCTTCTCGACGCTTACTCATTGGATGCATATGGTTCGAGGTGAGGGACATCACGCGGCACGGAATTTGTGATTGTCCTTTTTCAAGCCAGACATTTCGTCAAGTGAATATACTTTGCACCACGCCTTCTTTAATGGGCCCATGCTATTCCTGCACATTCCAGCGCTGTTGCGGCAGTACCATGTAGCTCTCCCTTTATATAGCGCGCCATACAGGGCCTCAAACACGCGGCCCACGGAGAACTCGCTAGCGGCCTCCGGCCCGCACATAACTGTCTTTGTACCATTTCTTTTTATTTTCCTGATAAGTATATTCTTGAGTTACACATGCTTCACTGGTCGAAAGCATATTTTTCGTGAGGCACGTCCCCTGCGGTCACCATGTGCTGATACATTGCCGTGAAAAAAAATTATATTTCACAATTGGCGTCCAGATTTCAGTCATTATGGGTATCGATATGCTGTTGGAATCCTGCTGCCAAATGCCCTTGAGAAATGATCTCGTATATGAGATATGGGAAAAGTCTGCTGTGAAACAGCAACCTTATTTGACATTTTTGGAAACGGATTTTATTACTGAGCGAACTCCAAGCCTAGCCCGAGCCGAGCCCGCTACCTCAATTACTGGCCCAACCCTAAGCCGAGAGCTTCAGCCCCGAGCCCGGCCCGGACCCGTCGTGAAAACTACTTTACCCGGCCCGAGCCCGTGCAGTGCTCTAGAATATCCGAAGGTCGCAGCTTCAGTCCCTGTCGGTGGCAAGTTGTCTTTTTGTCCCCTTTAATGTCTTCACATCTTTGTAACAATAAGTGCATCGTAACAATAGTTGCAATGCACTTAAAACAGTACAATCAAAGTCCCCTGTACCTTCCTTGGATTCATTATCTGCTGGTTTTGATTAAGGTACTGCAAGTAAATGATGAAGCAGCGCATAAAAGAACAAATTCACGCACACATAAAAAGACACAAACACAATGTGTGCGTGCATTTGTCCGTTTCTGCAATGCTTCATCAAGTATCACGGCTCACCAACAAGCCCATCGGTACATATCATGCAAGTACAGTTCCGCGGTTCTCACTACGCCATAATTCTTTTGCGAATCGGCGAAGGGCCCCATACGCGTCCATAAGGCAACACACGAACCTACGCAGTTGCTCACTTTGTTGATGCTTTTGCAGCTGATCATGGATAAATATGTCTGCGCGCTTTGTAATTAGTGGGCTTTTAAAACACCCACTCTTTGCGCAAGTCGCACGATTTGACGCCTGGCGCTATTCTACGCTTCTGCCACACAATATTACATGCCTAATAGAGACTTCCTCCACTGCATGACACTCATATGACAAATATCGTAGTTATACACTCCACGTATAAGGTGTCACACGGGCTAAAGATATAGGAAAGAGGCATCGGTTGAGGGTTGTGGTTTCAACTCCACACAATCTTGGTAGAATTTGTTCCTAAGCGGACAGGTCACAAGGATCTTCTGTGTCCAATAAAAAATAGATCAGAAACATGTGAATTGTTTTGTAACTTGTTAAAGAAAGATGTACATGTCTCCTTCCTCCGGTAGCCACGCGTAATGTGGCTACACCGCTCCAACTATAACACGTGCTTGACAGAGCATAGCAACCTCTTGGATGACCCGCTGTCCTCCCATCTGGCCTCGCATTTTCAGTCGTGCCAGTGCGATGCCCTTTTCGAAAGGATGGCCACTTTGTTTCCTCGTCCTCATCAGTCAATGCGAGAAGTCTTGGAGCCTTACCACACCACAAAGAACACCACGCTTTGCGTAAGCACATCTTCTTCAGTAATAGCAAGGAAATAAATTGTTTTAGTAGACGGTGAACACGTGGTTTGTGTGCCCGCATTCTCGTTTTCCCATGCGCCATGCGCTGCAGTTGTATGTGTACGTGTTTTCTCGCGCGAAGAAAAAGTTTCAATTGTGAGTCAGCGCTCGTGGCATGTGTATACAATTTGCCGTCCAGCACCTTTCTGTTCATGCTCCATGTTTGCTAGCACAGAGAAGCTTTTCGGTCAATGGCCAGCCGAAATCACTGTGTATTCAAGTTATGTGCATGTAGACCCTAAATCAATTTTTTGTTGATACTATATTTGAGGACGTACCGAATATCAGCAGGAAAAGTTTTGCAAGATAATGTAAATGCAGTGCTTTTGTGAAAGGCGTCAGAGCATACTAAGAAAAAACACCGTATAGCAGTCACCAGAACTGAATTATCAAGACACAGAAAGGAGTTCAACACTTTACAGTAATACGTGCGGCCCGTAAGTCTTATTCCTCCGTGCAACTTAGTCGCGGCTAGCGTGTAATGGCGCAGGAGGGCGCACAGGTTATCCCTCCTGATTATTTTCCGCTCGGCCCGACAAAAATTGCGTCACCCACCGAGAGCAGCGGTGGAAACCAACACCACTTTCTAAAGAGCTAAAGTACATCGCCGGGAAAGTCAGAATTCATGACAGCATATTTAAGCGCGACTGACTCAGAACATATAAAGCGCTGCGCCTGCGGCTCCTTTTTATACGTCTTCGTTCAGTCACGCTTACGCATGCTATCGTGCGTTCTGAAAAGCCCGATAAACCATTCTTCTTTTTAAGCGGAACTACCTGTTATTTTTATTTTCGCTGATAACGAATAACATTACCTGCCCTGACACGCAAAACGCAAGCACTATGGGCAAGGCCAAGAATACTTATTCCAATCACGGAGAGGCCGCGAGAATTATGATATGCGGCGTAGCTCTGGGCTATTCGATGCACGCTATTGCACTCTAATTATCCTGAACCTGCTACCGCACAATATGGAACACTATGGAAAATGTCCTGTAACCGCTGCTGCGTCTTCACGAAATAAGAACGAGTATCTATTGTGCTATCTGACGCGCATGAGAAGCGTTCACAAATTTAGGTTATAAGGATGCGACACTAGAGTACAGAAAGAAAGCACAGAAACGTTTGCTGGAAGAACCTGTGTGACAGAGACTTACCAAATACCCGGCTGGGATGGACAGTGCAAGAATGTCTTTTCTACGGCCCTTTTATATAGCGGTGTAGTGTCATTCCCACAAGTAAAGAATAATTACGCTGACAAGAATGACATGTATTTCCACTGATATATGTTATGTTGACATGTAATTACGCTGACATGTTTTTACAGGGCAACAAGACGAGATACATGGCTTTTCTATAAATCAAACTCCGGTCAATTAAAATATGCTCTACTGTTACTCCGAAGCCCTCACGACTTATAGTTCTTCCCAAGGTGCACGACCTTTTTCCGAAATGCTAAATTCGGTGGCCTGTGTCATCAAAATATGAAAGCACCGGTAGCCCAATTCCATGACAACAGTAAGGGAGCAATATATATGTTCGTTCCTTTGCGAAAAGTGCCTGTGCTCCGACACTTAAGACGCTCATCAAAGGCCAACACTTAAGACACTAATCAAACGTGAATATTGACCATCAGAGTCGGCGTCCGCGTCATCACAACTGATGCAAAAACTATCGTCAGGTGATGACGTCACCATGATGTCACATGATGATGTCACCACGTCCCATCGTCGCTTGGAGAAAGGTGGGCCGATCACAGAGGTAGTGTAAATACGAGTGAGGTACAGGAAGCTTAGAAAGCATCCGCTCCTGGAGGCAGTGCAAAACCACGCTAGGTGCAGAAAACTTTCGGAGGGAGGCGGAGGAGGGTCGATATATCGACGGAGAAGAAAAAAGTAGACGGTTTTCGCCTTAGAGTCGTTTAAGGCGAATGCATATGAGACCCTGTGATTTTTAAATGCGAAGCATTTCTTAGCGAACCTCAGGCACTTTGGCCGTTTCTATCTACGTATCGATCTATCTAGCCACCTACGTCTGGGCGCTCCCCTGCTCATCTCCATAACTTGTAATATACCAAAATTAGCATAGGAGAGGATCAGTGTATGACGAACACGATTCACTGGTCATGACATGAATAACGCAAAATACCTGTCGCGTACGTCATGAAACTCTTTCTCTCAGTCACGTGTGGCACATACCCGTAACCGGAGTTAATGTTATGCGAGTATGTGCTACAGGTGATACAGAGTCTCAACCAACACAGTAACCGCTAACACGCACATTGACACGCAAGGAAAGTGATAATAATTGTTGAGGTTTTATGCCCCTAAACCAAGCTACGATTATGAGAGACGCCGTAGCGAAGGGCTCCGGAAATTTTGACCATCAGGTATTCTTTAAACTGTACCGAGATCACACAGAACAAGGACACTAGCATTGTGCCTCCATCGAATTGCAACCGCCGCGGCCGGGATCGAACCCGTGACCCTCAGGTCAGCAGCCGAGCACCTTAACCGCTACACCACCGCGGCGGACGCAAGGAAAGTAAGGGAACTGAAGGCAGAACACTCCTTGGACGTGGACCACGTGGATTACGCAAAAACCGGAGTCGATGCTTCCTGCAATAAATCCGCTGAGGGAACCAGGCGTCTTATCATTACCGGTGACTGCAACATTGATTTATCAAGACCCAACAACGCTTGGTCCTTATACTGAGTGAAAGAGGGATTAGATGTGGATAGAGCATCAAAAGACCTCGCTGCCACGTTCACGACAGGAGGCATCATAGATCATTCTAAAAAGAGACAGGGCGTGCAAACACGGACACAAGAAAGAGATCAGGACACCACAAACGCCGACTAACAACTGAAGACACGCACAACGGCTGAAAAGAAAGAAGGCACGTAAACTTATCTGCGCATGCCCATGCAACCGGCGAACCTATCAATCCGGCAAGCGTGGCGGTCTACGTGGAAGATAACTGTTAAGGCATTTGATGAAATCAAATGCCTTAACATAGTTGCATGGGCATGCGCAGATAAGTTTTCGTGCCTTCTTTCTTTTCAGCCGTTGTGCGTCTCTTCAGTTGTTAGTCGGCGTTTGTGTTGTCCTGATCTCTTTCTTGTGTCCGTGTTTACACGCCCTGTCTCTTTTTAGAATGAATACGTACCAACTAGCTCAGCTCTCTGTTTTTCTAAGCATCATAGATCATTTCATCGTAAGATACATCCAAGATTTCCACCAGCTGCACTATAGGCCGCACTTCACTGCACTTAGACTTCTCATTGCCGCGATCACGAACGTATCCGATTAACAAGTCCGGTTAAGCTGCTGGTGCTCACTGATCCCGGTGATGATGACTTTGTTCAAGAACTGTATACACAAACACACGGGTTCGTGAAACGTGCGTGCGTTCTCCATAATAAGTATAGGCATAACAACTGTAACTGTGACTTAACGTATGTGCACTGCGCCTGCGCGTGCCAGTCGGCTGTGTATATATCTAGGAAAACTTTCCTGAATGAAGCTTAGTTGCGAGTAACGCCTGTCGTGTGTATCTGTGTTCCTTCTTTGGCCTGTTCGGATTCGCGCTATGCAGTATTGAAGAATATAAGCACTACATATCAGGTTACCACGTCTGGCGTTGGTAACAGCCATGTTGCTGTTGCCATCATTACGCAACAATAAACAACTGGTTATAAAATACATATTCGACTGTTCAACTTATGAGTGTGCGTATATCACTTCCCTATTTCTCTAGCGTCATTCCGTAACGTTTCGCCCAATATGCAAAATTACGCCGCAGTCACCATCCCGGTTATGCTTCACATAACATCGATTCCCACGGCACGTGAGATCTGCCGAATTTTGATTTATTGATGGCTTCTTAATGGTGACAATTCCATGTGACACGCGGACGGAGGGAGGGACAGTTATCTCGTTGATTCGGTATAGAACTGCTCACACATTCAAAACAAGCCAATTTGTCCCGTTGAAACACCTGTAATGCGGCTTTACGATGTCCAGATTGCGAATAATCCAATAAAAGCATTGCAGCGGTCGGGCCTTTATTTCAGCCGACAACCGTTGCATCGTTAACAGATATACATTGTTTTGCGCATTCTTGTAATCCATTAAGAGCGAAGTCGCGCCTAACTTTTTTTCAACTGACCAACGTAAACGCTGAAAACCTGCTCTTTGAAACAAATGTTTCACGGCTATCTTTTCAGCAGACTCTCTATATCATCAGCATAGCACAAGGCACCCATTAAAGTTTGTGCTGTGCAAGTAAAATGGCGGAACGCTTGCAGGAGCATTTGTTTCACGTAGAGAAATATAAGTTTTAACGAATACTCCGGATTTGTTTGTCCTTAGATGGCTACCCTGCAGGTTGCATTGACAAATATTGTCAGTTGAAGCCGAACGATCAGTCTACTATTCTTTCTAACTGCAGAGGTAGAAAGTATGTTACACTTAAATGGGTAAAGTAGAGTTCACAACTTTCATGTCGAACGCATTCACAAAGTTCTGTCTCAGCGAGGTCACGGGATCGAATCCCGGCCGCGGCCGCTCCATGTTCGACGGTGGCGAAAATGTTTGAGGTCGGTGTACTTAGATTTATGTGCACGTTAAAGTTTGAGTTCTGAGTTTCTTCAACCACGTCACAAGTACATGAAAATACATTGTATACGTGGTTTGGTGCGAAGGGAATAAAGCTGCATTTCACAGCTTGACAGCCCTTTCACCCAGAAAAAAAAATCAAAATTACAAAGTTACAAACATTACAAAATATTACAGGCAGCGGAAAACGACAATACAAAAAGAACACGCATATGACCCATGACAGGAAATAATACATTAACAACTCTCAAATACATAGGAAAATATTCATAACAAATCAATGAATGAACGAATGAAACTAACTAAACAGTACAGGAATCATCCAACAATCACGAACAACACATCCAATTTAACATGTCAGATTTAGACAATATACGAAGATTATCAATTGTTATTTTAAATTCCTTGATCGCACTTGGAAGACGGTAACATAGTGTTTCAAATCCATAGTTAGTGCGAGTACATGGTGCATGCCAAGTCTGCGTATTTACGCCACTGGCAGGATTTGGTTGCAAGGAGGCCAAAGTGCGTAAAAGGATAATTCCTCTGCGTATTTCTGATATAAAGGTTGATAGAATCTGGTATTTGAAATCAGTGGGAATTCTTAAACTTCTTTATTTTGCAACATTTGAATCAGTGCGCGTTATGGCATACACCTTCAATGCATCGCAACGAATTCTTTTTAACACGACCAGGTTATTTAATAATGCTTTAGAGCCTGTAGACGAGACCAGATGACAATAATGTAAGTGTGAAAAAAAGTGCATTACATACTAATGTTTTTTTCTTTCACAGGTCGTATGTTCTGGCATCAACGCAGCACACCTAAACCTTTATTTCCGGAGCCCTGCACTACGGCATCACTCATAGCCATATCGCGGTTTTGGGACGTCAAACCTCAGATATTATTAAGTCTCAGAGGGTTTTAACAGCCGAGATGTTCATAGCAGCCGTTGGTTGCAATCCTTCAACAGAAAACAATCATCATCACGAACCGGCACGCGCTGTGTCCGTCCTCTTCTTCGTCGTCCGTTTCGCTCCAAGAACACGTATGTCGATTTTTCCGGCGTTGTATGCACTAAATGTGCTTGGTGAGAGGACAAGTAAAAAGAGAGAGAACCTAAGAGAGAGATAGAAATAAGGAAAGAGAGAAATCCTTGGCGAAAAAATATCTGGACGAGGCGCGATCGAACCCGCGTACCCACTATCTGACTGTGAGCATCTTCACAACTCGGCTATCCAGGCCCTCCAGTACAGCCTTGTATAGTATACTATAGTATAGTATAGTATAGTATAGTATAGTATAGCAAGGGAGTGGGAAAGGGAAGTGAGGGGGAGGAGGAGTGAAAGAAGGATGGGAGAGACTAAAGCATATCATACAAAACGAGAAATAGACAGTAAGAAAGGAAAGAAAGACAGAAAGTGATAAAAACGAGAGAGATAGTCGAAGAGACAGCAAGGAATACAGAGAGAGAGACAGAGATGGAAAGAAAGAGGGAGCAAGAAAGAGAGATTAAGACAAAAACAGATAGAGAAAAGAGAGAGAAAGAGAAAAAAGTCACAGTTTCGCTGCAAGGGCTAAGCAATCAATGCGATAGCGAGAAATTGGAATGCCACACGAAGAACGAGAAGCGGCTCGATACTTGCAGCACGGCGCTGAAGCAGAAAGAAGGACGCCCGAAAAGAACGCACAGGCATGCACAGAGCAAGCGTGAACTGACAAGTGTCGCAGGTGTTACGTTTTGTGCTTGAGAAACGCGCTGCAAGTGTGGACAATATAGAGGTTGAGAATTGTGGCCCCAAAAAGCTTGGGGACCAAGGAGGTTGGGGGCCACCAGGTCGCATGCTTAGAACCCAAGCCACACTTGGGCTCTTGTGCTCGCGTTATCCGAAGGCCCAAAAACATGGCTGATCCCTCTGTCATAGGAATCGGTATAACACGAAACTGAAACGTGTCTTCACAGACGTAGTTGAGCATTTGTTGGGCATTCTTTCGCAAGCACCGCGCTCCTTTCGCAAAAGCGGCCGCTGCTGTGAGCCAAGTGATCTTCGTGTTCTCAACGCAAGACGTACGAACCACTGCGATCACGAGATAAGCGCACGCACGAGCGACCACGCCCTGTAGAGGCGGGCGCTTGTCGCAACGGCGGCGCCTTTTAAAGCGCACTCTTCGAGCACTTCGCGCCATCTCGCTAGTGATAACGAAAACACGCTGTAACACCGATCTCTGAGTACCGCCACCGGCAAATGGTGTATTTAAATAGCCCGCCGTTAGCATTTAAAAGTTCGATTCCTGGTGACAGAACCTTTTTCTGTTTTTTTTTCTTTGCCCACTGTTAGTCTTTATATTTTACAACGCTATATGCGTGACGGAAATAGGTCAGTGGAGCCATGGTTGACCACGGCATAAAACACTTTCATGTTAAATCGAAAACTAGCGTGGCTCCCCAAGACGTCTTGGGTGACCGCGAGTCTATACAGACGCCGCGCGGGCCACGACACTGTATGGCCCGCGTCTCGCATGATTTTAATTTCACCATGTGTGGCGCCCCGTGCGTTTGCACCAACGCACCTTGCGTTTGACCTAATTCGCAAGCTCTGCTGATCCCCCGAACGGGAGAACAGCCTACCCAACGCAGCTTGGTGAGCCAGTGTCTTGGGTCCCTGATTCTGAAACTCTCTAATGGGGAATCACGTGCTCTTAGATATTTGTTTTTCTTTTAAACTGTGCCGCGTGGAGTGACCCCCCGCGTTTCCTGCCATACGGGAACGTCCGATGCAAGGTGTGTCTGGTGTGCCCATTGTTCTTTGTTGTTTTTAGGGGCGAAGCTCCTTAAGGCGGCACCCGTTCGTCCCTCGTAGTCGTAGTCGTAGTCCGTAACCAGTCTTACGCTTTGACCTCCAAGGTGGTGCCGGTGGGAGATTTTTCCTGTGCGTTGTTGAACAATAAAAAATTCGTAGCGGTAGCTAAAAGCAGACTTCTTCTGTCCCTCATTCCCACTAGCAGCCATTCTTTACCTCCAAGGTAGTGCCTGGTGAGATTTCTCCTGTGCGTGATTAATAAATAACAATTTTGTTCAAAACGCTGTTGATTGATGAAATAAACCAACGAAAGACGCCAGATGTTTTGTAAAAGCAAAACGGAAGAACGCCAGATGTTTCTAAAGCAAGAGGAAAAAGACGCCAGCTGCTTAACGAAAGACGCCAGATGTTTTCTAAAGCAATGGTTCTCTAAACAATGAAAATTCACAGCGTACATGTAAAATTAAAGTGAGCTGCAAGTCGTCATAACTCATCGAACCTTTAGTATAAACGCGCCCTATCTCACGTCGGTGATGACGTACTGGGCAGAATTCACGGAAGATTCACGGTTTACCGATGAACCTCCGCAGCTTCGCCCACTCATCATCATTCACTCCGTGGAAATGCTGCGATTTTTTTTTTTTTCATCCACATCACGAGTGAGCACAGGCAGCGTCTCCTCTATTTTTTCAATGCCAGCCAGATACGCCCGCTCCAGACGTACTCCACCCTCTCCTCTAGCCCTTTTCTACTCTTCCCCGTCGGCTAGCCTTCGCGTGTGCTTTGCATTCATGGGGGAGGGTACCCTTTATGTGGTACCGCACGACGGACGGCAGATGTGATAATTTTATGCTAAGTTGTGTTCAGATCCGTGGGGCGGCGTGTTGCATCCCTGATCGTAACTGTGTTGGCTGTCAAGCTAACTCTTTCACAGACGCGGTTTTCTGAAAAGGCGCGTCTCCGTTCGTGGCACTATGTGGGCTACCAACATACGCAGCTTTTGAGTTGTGCCACAGGAGCGCTATAAGGCCGTGGCATTGCCTCTAGCCACAAAGGAAGGAGCACGAAGGAACAAATCTGACAGATGCATCATATAGAAGAGGGACAGCGCGTCTCTCGCATCTGCAGGGCAGTGCGCTCAGACGCATATATGACGCAAGCAGCCGTGCCCTTTAGGTGGCGTCGCACCACGATTTCTGCCTGAGCTAAGGCGGACCAACGGTTCCCATTGAGGAGCGAGTGTTGCACTGGCACTGAAAAAAATAGAGGAGGCGTTGGTACAGAAAAAGGGCCAATTTGTCGTGCGGGTTTCGAGAACAGTTTTCTCATTGAAAGAAAATTAGGAGTGTTCCGTCTGCAAGTGTCGACAATGGAGAATGAGACGCTCTTCGATATTTCTTTTTCTTTTAAAGCGGTCATGAAGCACCCCTTGGGCTTGTTGAGAAAACACATCCTGCGGAAAGCTGACACGGCTATGAACTCCTCAGCCAAATATTGCACTCGTGCGCGCCGCGTAACGGCTACAAGTGGAGCGCAAAGTTGGCGTTTCCTCAGGCGCCCTCTTTTCAAGCAGAGGCCGGTTCTCACTCTCGCCGGTGGGCGGGGCGTCTGCCGGCTGACGTCACGGATCTGCTTCGCCGCGTCGCAGGAGACATAGCATCCTTATTGGCCAATAGCCGACATAAATCAAGAGCGGTGTTTGGATCAGATGCGCTTGTTCGCGTTGACAATGTGTACAATAGTTCTTGTAGTTGAATAAACAGAGTGAAAATGGAAAAACTTTGTTGCAAGTTTTCAAAAAGATTACTCACGTCCGGCAGAGGCCAAATGTCGTCTGCTGAACTCAGCGTGCCCGCGCTCCTTCGAACGTACCCTATATTTGTCCACACTATCTACTCGGTATTGCAGACTCTTGTGCCTCACTTGTTTCGATTAGTTTTGAATGCCATAACTGGCCTCAAATCTTACAACACTTATGTGTGGCGTTGAGTTCTAATGCCACAGATCTCGTGCTGACCTCATCAGTGCGTGCACAGATCGAGTTGCAAGCAAGTTCTTAATTAACAGGCCGGAGAGCAGCCCCTCGTGAACCATGATGGTTGGATTATAGCTGAGGGGTTTAACAGTATTAACGCGATAGCGTTAGAGAGCTCGTGTCGCAGAAATTCCGTCGTCGGTGTCGGGACCGTTGGTCGCGTTGGTTGTGAGCGAAAAATCATCCGTGAGCGAAAAATCGAGAAAGGAAATGGACAACTATGTCCATCTAGCGGAAAACATATCAAGCCAATGCCGCCTTTCCAGAGGAGGCGTTGATCAAGCGAACAGCGAGCGCTAGATAATGTGCTGCCATCTGTGAGGCATTGTGAGAATCTTCATGGCCTCCGAGATGGCAAGCGCGCGGCGTGCATCTTGGAGGCCATGCGACTCTTGCTTTAGATCAAAAACCTGTATGTACAGGCTGTTTCACACTTAGGGGAAATCTCGGAGCGCGTGGCATCGGGATGCGGCCAGCGCTGCAACCACGCGCCGTCAGCAGCTCGCGCGTGCGCAGATGTACAACTCTACACCCTTGAAGCGCCTGCGCACGCGCGAGCTGCTGCCGGCGCGCGATTGCAGCGCTAGTCGCATCGCGATGCCAGGCGCTCCGAGATTTCCCCTAAGTATGAAACAGCCTGTACCATTCTCGCGCGCGCGCGTGTGTGTCTGTGTGTGTGTAACAATACACATTAATAAGTACGCACTTAGTGGTTGAAGTGCGCACCAGGGGCCGGATTTCGCTGTTCCGTTCAACTCTTAAAGGCGAAGCTTAAGGGTCCCCCAATTTTTTATTCTTTTTATACACTTCACGTCAAAGATATCCCGAAGATGGATTCAGCGCTAAGCTCTAAATAATACAACCTGAATTCCACTGTCAACTCAAGGAAAGTACTTTTGCTTCCAGTCGTCTTCAAAGAACCTTCGACCTGTTTTTAAGCTTACGTAAGGCCACTACATATTTTTGTGGGGCGTCATGCAGGCAGAAGAGAACACCTTCGGCTCCGAATTCTTCGGTTCGTCGTGTTGTGCCGTTGCAAAAAAATGATAAAGGTGTGCCCTCTCGAGTGCTTCTCCATATATCGACAATGCTTCGCTCGCACGAAATGAGTGGATACCAGAGTGACAAAGGTATCTTCAGTTGTCCAAACGCATGTGCATTCCACGGGCGTATGCTGTGGGGCAATTTTAGCAATTTCTGCCGCGAGGTGCACGCGTACTGTGGCAGCGGTTTCTTCGGAGCTGCTCTAAGACCGCCTGTGTTTGCATTGTAGGAGTCTTGGCCAGCCGCCGCGCAGAGCCCCTCAGAGACTAATACAAGACACTGAGCATCAGATGTTTATCATTCCAAGACTCGGCCGCGACTCACTGTCAACGGCCACTGATCGCGAGCCGCGAGCTCGTCCATGTCCATCGTTCTCTTCTACCGTAGGTTGCACACGCAGACGCTATAGTTACAAGGATATTGTAACGTGCCTACATTAGGGGCATTTAAAGCGCGCCTACTATCGCGAGCTGCACGCAGGGGCGACAGTGCCTTCTCAGCAGCTGAACCATAATCTATTTCCGCAATTAGAACTTATTTGCAATTCGTGCTTTAGCGTGGCGTATAGTGGCTCCCCATAACTGATATTTTGTATTTAGTTGCTTTCATGCTCCTAGACTACCTACTATCTTACTAATTAGCCGTTATTATTAAGCATCGCACCACCGCGTTAAAGCGAATGCCAAAAGCGTGCCCCGAAGTCAAGCTAATCTAGTAACGTTGGTCAAGCACAATATCCACAAATTTGCCAGTGACATGTCTCCCGCAAAATAAAAAAAGTTAATGCACTTGCACTTCTCCCTTGTGAAAGTCTACGTGCACTTGGGCCTCCGCTTGCACAGATGAATCAGTAAGAAAAAAATATGTATTACAGTCCTCTTCAATGAAACAGCTGTTGTCCAGAAAATAATGGTTCCTTTGAATTGCTTGTACACTATAATCGCCTCAGTAGACTGGTTCGCTTGTCCACAATACAGAATTTTACATACATAACACAGAAACACGACGACTATTGCAAATAGGTACAAAACTGGAAAAACTCGGCCATATGTGCACTCCCTCCTGCACCTGCACATTATGTTGAAGTTCACTTATACAACAGGCACTTTCAATTATCCTACGATTCATGAAACATCACCCAACCAACGTTAGAAGACAGTGATGACTTGTGTAACGGCCTGTCACCTATTTATCTTCCACAATATGTTCTGATGCGTAAACCATCTGTTCTACTTGTTTGGTAATAAAGCACATGCCGTTACATTGAGCGAGCAGTGTTTCACCAGTTTGTATTGCATGCAGAAGTTCATTTCTTCCATTTGCATGCACGACAAATAGTCATACCTCAACTGGTACAAGAAACAGTGTTTGGGCTATTTTATTGAAATCAAAACAGCAGCAGTTCTCATGTCAGTGTAAGCATACGAATTTTTCCATTTTTGTGCAAAGAGTGACGCGAGGGTTAGGAGGAGCGAAAGGCGGAGAAAATGAAATATAGAGAGCGATAAAGAAAGAAAGATGAAAGAAAGAAGAGCATGTAGAAAGATATAAAGGAAAAAGATGAAAGAAGAAGAAGATGATGATGAAAGAAATTCTGCATTCGCTAGGTTCTGGCGCTTGATTTCTAGCTCCGCTGGTTAGTCAGATTTCAGAGGCTTCGAACTGGCTTTAATTTATTTTCGCAAACGGAAGCTCCAGAAAGAACGCCGAAATTTCAGGTAACCAATAAATGAACTGATAATAACCGCGAACGCAGTTATGATTACGATTACATTTTTACTTTCTGCGTTTGCGACGCCGTTTGAATGAGTACAGGCCATCATGAATCTTTGAAGTGACCTGAGGCTATTGAGGCCAATGTACAATACATAATGATTGATATGCACAATTGCCCGAGATAACCACGTCATGTCGCGGTGAATCTGGTCTCTAAAGGGATGGCCCTCATCTAGGCGTTTTAGTCGAAATTACGCCAATATGATCCTAAATTTCAGACGGTGGAAACGAAAGTATGAGCGTAACTGAGCCCTAAATTGTCATATTTCAATCCTTGAGTACTGTACGTGCGCTGTTACTTAGCAGGTGGGTAAATCTAGGGATCGTTATATAACATTTTATTGAATGCTACAGCGACATCGAGAGGCGCACACAAGAAGCCTATGGAAATATTAGGAAAGGTGTCTGCGTCACCTGCACGATTCGGCTATAGCAGACGGTGCGTTTCCATATTAATAAGCACACAGCGGTTGGCGCTGGCTGTGTCCTCTTCTTTGTTGTCCCTGTCTTTTTTTGTTGCGCAGTCATACTGAGGTTATGAATTACAAACTTGCCCAAAATGCTGCTCTCATTATGTCCTATTGTCATCATGGTCACCATGAACAGCAGCTGCTGCTTGACTACGCCCAGTGCAGGGATAATGCCTATCTCATATTTCGAAATATAAACCGGCCGTGTGCTAGCTACGGCCACGTTATCACCGCCAGTGCGTAGTCTCGTACGCCTAATTATTTTTGATGTCCTCTGCCACTTTTCTTTTTCTTTTGGAATGTAATCTGTTACCCTAAATTTATTTCGGTCTTTCACCCTTCTACTACATATCCATCTCTTGCCCGTTCCGTTTTGATGGCCAGTTGGTATATTGCTAAGCTGGTTATAGCGCAAAAAAAACGAATGTTTTTTCTTGATTGGCAGCCAACATATTATTATGCTCTGCAACATGTTAATATGCTAATTGCAATGTCAAATAACTGAAGTCGTCTTGGTTGACAGCCGGCATATTATTATGCTTGTTGTAATAGTTCATGGCGTGAATTCTCTTTTTGAGCGACAGTTGACATATTATTAAGGTATTTTAGAGAAAGAATGGCTTGAATTCTTTTTGATTGAGAGCTAAAATATTAAGTTAATTGCAACAAAATATGGCGTAAATTCGTCTCTATTGAGAGCTTACAAACGCTTCAGCTAACTACGACAAAAATGGTCTGAACATGTCATATACGCGTACGTTCAGTTTCTAAATATGGCGTTAAGTCCTAAGCAAACCGAGCAAGCTATATCCATGTTATTCCGGCTGTATTCAGTATGGGCTCTCACTTTTACTACGCCGCCATTCATATTATTACGTTCTGCTCTACGATTTTTAAAGCATATTTTCTTCAGTATCCCGTTACATTGTAGTTCTGTGTATGCAATAATGCTTGTACCTGGTAATGTCTGCGTGATATGCCAGCCGTAATTAGTGTGGTGATCATGCCGAATATTACGCTTGAGAAGCAGGGCAGGGCATAGTTACATTGAAATTGTATCCTTCTAGTGCTACGATAAAAGATTCTTGTGCAAGGATTTGACAAACAGATACAAGATACTAGCGCAATTGTTCCATCCGATCTGACACTTCCCAATTTTATCTCAATATGATTCAATATATTTGCAAAATTTTGTTACCGATGTATATAAAGTAGCAGCAAACGCACAAAATGTTTGCTTGAAAATTTCTTATATGCCATCAAGTTTGTTTCATTTGAATGAAATGTCTGTTAGTATCGCAAATGTTTGTAATTGTGGTTCGAAGCTTATTAACGCAGTTTCATTCCAAAATAAATTTTTGGGGTTGGTTTACCTGGCTAAAATGACAGCCTTTGATAGGCTGCCCGGTTCGCTGTCTTTCTATTCACGTTTGGAACTGATGGGCCTTGCTGCTCTACATGCCGACCAGCTAGCGGATTGCCATATAATTACAAGAAGATCAATAACCCCTAGGGACACGGTGTGCTCATTCGGTGACGCGACTCGTTTGCCATTTATGTGCCATATTGGGAAATGAGAGACAACAGAGACGGAAGTAGTGGCAAATTAAGCACTTTCATTGCATACGGTTGGTTTTACCATATTTTACTACAAAACGATCCCTTTGGCGAGGACAGAACCATATTTAACGAGACGTTGGACGAGGGGCGTTTGGGCAGGAACCTCAAAATATCTTTACCCTTGTAACAACCTTTAATGCAAGCCGATAACTATCGCATGTATTTTGAGGAGGTTGTTCAATTATGGTCATGAAAAACATAGCATGGCTGACTTTAGAATATGTAAATGATTAGTCACGCTCTAATTAAAATAATTACTGTAAAACGCACTGTAATTTATTCTCTCCTTCGATGTGATGCATCACGACTTTTGTAATGCATCATTTATGCACAGATGACATAAAACTGCAATGAATCAGTTTTCATATTCTGCTTGTCTTCCAACGTATAGCCTTTGTCAGCGACATGTTCACTGACGTGCAATCTTTTAACCTTTCTCCTCCGAGAAAACTTGTGAATCTCACAAACGTAGCGGACGCATTGCATAGTTCCATAAAGCGTCTCAGGACAGTGTCACTGTTCTTTCTACTGGCACTCATAGATTTAATTACCTCATTATCAACAGTAAAAAAACATGGTTGATTCCGCTGTCGAAGGAATCGATGTGAGAATGGCAGACTGGGCTTGTTGGTTACACATATTTGAAGTTTTAAGGCGCGAATAAGACACGGACGAAGAATAGGAACACACACACGGAGCGCCGTGTGTGTATTCCTATTCTTCGTCCGTGTCTTATTCGCGCCTTAAAACTTCAAATATGAGGAATCGATATATCACGAAAGTAAAGCGTGTGCTTATAGAAGTAGTTGAATGGTTATTGTAGATCGATATAGGAGAGCTTGCTCAATGTCTATTGGTCTATGGCACTTACGACACCGTTTAACGTGGATGCACCCAAGTTGACGCTTGGTGGCATTTCTCCATCCCAAAGACTAACGTCCATGATCAATGATTAGACAAACCTTTGTGGTACGTGTTACCTTTGTTAACGGCGAGAGCGTACTCAGAGAAAGCGGTGTGACAGCCAGAAGAGCGTCGACTAAGGTCCATTTTGGTGCCATTCCGCGGCATGTTAAAGAGTAAACATAACACCACGGGCGGACTAGAGGGAAACACAACGAGCGTCGAGTCTGCCCTCGAGCCCGGCCGCGATTTTTTTCAGGGCGAGCGTAGGTGGCGAACGGGGTGCTACAGAAATTTGAAGTGTTCACAAATGTAAGCTACATCACGTAAACTGTGGATACTCTTGCTGTAAGTGTTGCGACTTTGTCCTTAAAGAAGCTGGCATGGTGAAAGAAGGTAAGACGGCCATCGAGGACCCCGCCAAGTATGCGTAAGTAATCTTTGAATGACAAGAAACGATCGGCATTATGTAAACGGACAGTGGGATGGACGCGCTCCATGCCCCCGATACCGTAAGAAAAGAGCACCAGGGGCGCAACAGCCAAAACAGGATTCGGAGAAATTTTCGTAACAGCTTAGGAGCATGAAAGTCGAAATTTGGAACATGTTACACGGGAAAAAACCCTTCTGGAGCACTAAATCTCTTCTGGAGCACTCAACCACTACTTGCTCCCGGTACTCAGCCAAATATCTGACCAGCAAGTCTAACTGCTGGACATGCTGCTCGGGTTTTGGAGTTTCGTCAATCATAAGGGACAAAAACACTTGGCCGACACAACTCGCGAAGAAGCTTCGATTGGAAGTAAGGTCCCAGACCATAAGATATGACGTAAGAACGCTTGGCCCTTCCGCAGTTGAAATTCCTGGCTATATTTCTATCTGGAAACATTTTCTTATACATGTCTGTAGAAGTGTCGCCCCAGGTATAGAAAATGCCCCTTGAAACAACAGAAATTGCAAATATGACCTCAGCCTTACACACTTGATTTTGCAACGCGGCACAAGGCATCCCCTTTGAAAATTCTAATGTGGCTTGCACAGTCTTGGGCCCTAGTAGCACACAACTTGAGTCTTTCAGCTTTGCCGCTGCTTCCAGATGCTCCTTCATGCCTGCATGGCGTTTAACATCAGCAGTACCATGCTGTGCACCGGAAATAGCCACACTGCAAATGATGCAAAAAGCGTCCGTGCCCTTTGAACCTGGCCTACACCACCGGCTTATCACATCATTGTTGCAAATCCACTCCCTTCAGCGCTGATGCGCTGAATTTGTATACCACCCTGCTAAGATCTATGAGCAAAAGTCCATTTTAAGGACAGGCAGCATATGTATATATAATTCAAGAGAAAGGTGTGTAAGCCCGTGCAAAGTCTCAAACAAACCAGCAAATACAGTTGCCGACAGTTAATTCGGGAACTGGAAATTCGGACATGCTCGTTTATTCGGACACCTTCACGGCACCGCCACTCGTTCCACTGAAGAAATACAGTGATGGTAGGAAGGACTTTCGCTTTGTAGCGCCAAAATGAACAAATGACCAGCAAAAACACGGAAAAGCAGGTGAGGGCGAAGCGACATGTCAAGCAAAACCATCTAAAAAGTCAACCTCAGCGTGCGTTAGTGTGACTGAAGGCGTGCTTACGCACTGATCGGCAGCTTTCCTAATAAAAAACGCTTCAACAAGTTCGCGTTCTGTCCCGTCTTTGGCTCTTTTCAAAATTTAGTACCATTGAAATTCCATTGTCATTGTCGTTCTTCATTTTGACGCTTGTGTTCCAAGACAAAAATGAGGTAAATAGTTCGTGTTTCACAGCGCGTGGTTGTTGTAAATTATCTTGGTCCGTTTCTAGTTATCTTTAATTGATTTTGTGTGCTTTTGGTTTCTTATTGCTCGGTTTTCGCCAAGAACGCAAGCAGGCTGTTGGTTTTACTAAATGACGCCGATATCTGATCTCTAGGTTGTTATTTAAGCGTTTGATATTCACGTGCATTTCCGTGATTTGTTGGTCATTGTTGTTTTAGATACCTACTTCACTCATCACCAGGACAAGTGAGATATTTCACGCCCTGCGCGTGTTCGGCTTGGTTTTTGTAGGCGCGTTTTCTGAAGTGTAATTCTTTGTGCCGTCTTGTCATCAAAATTCAGTTCGCCTTGTGTTATATAGGTGCGCATAAACGTTGCATTTCGTCCCGCTGTAGCCATGTGCAAAAAAGTCTTTTTCTTTTTGCTTACAGCATCATTGGGTCCTTTCTCGACGTCTTTTTCTCTTTCTCATCTGTGTAATGTGAACAGTTCTCATTAATATTGTGTCTAACAAAGGAAAACGAGCCCTTAAAAGTCACCTTCTTACCTTCATCTGTGTAATGATTGATATAGGATGGTTTGGCGCATACAAACAGGCCTGTCGAAGTGCAAATAAATTCAGTGGTAAGTCGGCACTCGTCCATGTTTTATGTGTCTCCTGTCTTCGTCCAAGTCGCGCTGCATGTATCCGAGACTGTGAATTTATGCTTTTTTGCTATAGTAAGATCTATTTATTCGAAGCAGACAAGGCATTAGGCCAACGTCAGCAAAAGTTTTTTTATATTTGTTGAGTCTGGTGACAAACATGTCACCGCCCCGTTATAAAGGGGACGCTCATAGCACTCATCCATCAGTCCATCAGAGAGTGGCTTCTCTATATTTGAAAGGTAGCGACAACTTCACGCACGCCCTTTTGAGGGGTCCCAGGGGCAGCGCTAATAGACGACGCGCCGCTCGCTCCCGTGCATACATGGTGAAAATTAGGCGCGATGAACGGAACAAAAGAACGAATAACACACAGGACGAAGCGCTACTAACAACTCTGAACATTTACCGTGCATATTGCAGCCGCCAGAAACCAAACCCAGAGCGCGCTTCCACCGTTAAATTATTTAATCTCGTGGCGTGAGCTGCTCAGGAAATGAACTACAGAGACAATAACTTGAGCCAGTTACGCTAAACTTTGCCCTAAAACGCGTACGTCTCCGAAGGAGCTTCTGAGCGCTTTCCCACAGCAACTGTCATGCAGGGCATTTATTTTTTTGGTTCCTTGAATGTTCTGCAATTAAGCATATCTTGAAGTAGAGGCGATATTTGGGTGAGCTAATAGTGCTTGTTTTCTAGTTCGAAAATAAACGGCGAGTTGGGAGCTCACTGCCAGTTCCGGAAATCACAATGGGCACTTGGCTCTCTTGTAGTGCGCAGTGCAAAATATGCTCTATTATTAGTTTGACTGCGTTGTCAGCGTTCTGAAGTACTCCCAGTGTTAAACGTTATTGTTAGCTAAGCTTATATCGTGTATAAAGTACTCCATTAGGTTTACATAGGAAAAGGAGTTGCACTGCATCCGTAGAATATCAGTAACCAGAGTACCTTTTAAGATCTGGGAAATATAGCATGAACACTAGTGCCTCGCCCATTATGATGTTTATCTGTCTTTAAAGGAATGCATTTATTCGAAGCTCTCCCACTTTTCCTACCCCCGCCGCATCAATGCCGCGCAAGCATAGAGGTATGTTTATTTTCATTCTAAAAAGACAGGGCGTGCAAAAACCGACACAACAGGCGTTTGTGGTGTTCTGACTTTTTTCTTGTGTCCGTGTTTGCACGCCCTGTCCTTTTAGAATGAATACTTACCAACTAGCTCAGCTCTCTGTTATTCTATTTTACCATATTAGCCAATGCAACTTCAAATCAATTTCTGGTATGTCTGCATCTTGGTGATGCAGAACTATCGATGGTACTATCAATATTATCGATAGCTCGGTCACTATCGAACTATCGATAGTAAAAAATACTATCGATAGCGTTATCGATTGTAAAAAAGTTGATGGTACTATCGATAGTATAAAATCAAGAGCGCGATCTCAATGCTGAATAAACTTGGCTGTCCGCGCATATGATACATAGATACATAGCGATAACGAAGGCGACACTGTTCATTGTCGAAACAAAGTTCTTTCGACCGATGTTGTGCAGCCACTGCTTCTTCCGCACGCCATCACGCTTACCTCGCGGTATCATAAAGAGTGCATAAGCATTTTTATGCTGGCTTTTGCAATTATAGGCGCAACAGCACGGCACAGCGCGAGCGCACAACATAAGAAACAAAGCGCGCGCAACGTTCGCTACGCGGAGCCGCGGCGAAAATTGGCACGAGCGGAAGAGAAAAAATACCAGCAAACCTCAAGATCCAAGCGGCTCTAAGGGCAACCGCGAAGGAGACCAATCGTCGCGCAGAAAAAGCCGCGGAGAACAGGAGGGCGCGAAGGGGGCGAGGAGGGAGAGAGGAGGACGCGCGCGCGGCGGCGAGTACAATGAATAGCGGTACTTTCCCAAGATCAAAGTGCATTAGGCACACCTTGCGTCGGACGCCCCCATTTGGCAGGAGACTCAGAGGGGTCACTCCACGCGCCGCTGTTGGAAAAAAAAAGAAATATTTAAGAGCGTCTCACTCTCCATTGTCGACACTTGCGGCGCATTACTCTAGCACAAAGGCCTAAAACTCTGAGAGTTGTTAGTTCACGACTGTACTCTGTGTACCTGGTCTTTTCGGGCGTGCTTCTTTGTGCTTCAGCGGGGCACTGCAAGTATCCAGCTGCTTGTCGTTCTCCGTGTAACATTCCAATTTCTCGCTATCGCATTCATTGCTTCATCCTTGCGGCTAAACTGCGACTTTTAAGTCTGTTGAACGCCAGAACCTCCGAACCTGGCTACGCCATAGAAACGGGCTATAAATACGCAAGAGCTTTTGGTTTGCACCACCATGAAATACACCCTCGTCGTTGTGCCTGGCAGAACCCACTTTGTCTTCTTCATAGGATTGCGAAACCACATCCGCTAAGGCAATGCAGGGGGTATAACGCATCGATATAGTGATAAGTCATAGTAGGCACAGCTACGAGGCACGGCTACGAGGCACGGCTACGAGGCACGGCAGACTGCAATTCTCCAATACTTTAATTGCTAGAGCTGCCGATCTCTCTCCAAAACGTTTCTTTTCGCCCTTCAGCTGGCAAACTACGTTTAACAAAACTGAAAAACACGACCACTGATGTTCCTTTATGTCGGCATCAATTTATGAACGATCGAAGTGTTGCGAGAATATGCCCAGAGTTGCTTTTCTTGCGGTTTATATAACATGCGTGGTCTCATGGGCGGGAGCATAATGGACTCTCGTTTCTCCTAAAAATGAATACCATGATTCGTATGAATAATCGGTGTGCATGTGATACTTACGCCACAGATGATGCTACGATGATCACCAGAAGAATTTGCAAATTGATCATCGCAGCCCTCTTTCTAGTCCGTAAAGAAAGGTTTGAAATGCTTGGTTCGTGCCCAGGTTTCCTACATACATTTATAGCATCTTCTGAGTCTCTGGATAAGAATGGGTCAGTCTTCAAGCTTTACCATACAATTGGCAGATATTAAATGTCAATAATTCCGGCTTGTAACCTTATTACATTTGACACCCTTCAAGAAATTCGCGAAAAAAGGTCAGTGCAAGTAAGTAAGAACTGTCTTTTTTTGTTGCGAAAACATTCTCCGCTACATGGTGTTTTTTTATTTCTCTTGTTTCCTGGAGTTCTTCTTGACACAATGATTAATCTAGTTTATTTTTGCGAGCGCGTATTTCGCCAGCAATAACCTTTCCCCGTGAGGGTTTAAAGAAAATGACAAGCGAACGGTCCTGCGTTTACATAACAGAAAAATTTTCTATAACACAAGCATCCCACCAATTTAGAATTTCAGAAATCGAAATGTTCTTGCAGCGGTCGGCCAATGTTAGCAATCATTGCTTCCAGCGCCACCATATCAGCTCTGCTGTAAAGGGGAAAACGAATTCAATAGGCGAAGCTTGTACTGGATGACGTCAATAATCGAGCGAAGCGCCATAATCTCCTATACAAGGGTATTACAGTAAACCTGGCGATTAAAGTCCAAGGCTATTCAAGACCAAGCCGCTGAAAGTGAAGTGATATGGAAAAACTTGTTGATAAATTTGTCGCTGAAGTTTTGTGCACTGAACCAGTTGAAAATGAACGAGCTCATCGAGTCATGCAGCGCAAACCCTTTTGCCCTCTTCCTTTAGTGGTTAAGTTTCTAAGTTTTGAAACTAAAAGTTATATTCTGAAAATCTCGTAAAAAGCAATTATCCAGCAACCCTTAGTGGGTGGATTGAGCACGATTTTTCACCACGAATACGGCTCATAAACAAAAGCGTTTCATGATTTCTTGCGCGCGAAACGTCAGCCAAACGATAAATGTAAGCTGAAGTTTCACAACTTTATGAGAGGTATCGGGATTTTCTCCGTTGATTCTTCAAGCAATAGGGCGGCCGCAGTACCACACACGAAGCTCCGGTGAGTGAGAATTGATGCCTTATCGCAGCGGAAGATAAGGGGCTCTTTGTGTGTTCGTGAAATCGCGCTATGCCGGCATCGTATTGGGAACATAGAATGAGTACGGTGTGTGGAACAGCGATTTGGCTTTTTCTGAAAGCTTTTATCTTGTTTTGAAAGGACAGGGCCGGAAATCGAGGAGGTGTTGTTTTGATTGGAGTGAAAAAATACACTTCGGCACGGGTTCCTGCAATGAATTTTGCGGGTGTTAAACCAGCTTTCATGTATACCATGTTTCGTTGGGCTTTGGTATCGTCCGCAAGATTTAACAGAAAGATTCTTTAACGCTCTGAGCAAATCGCAGTGCCATCTTAGATAAGGTAGGGCGAGATGCGGCATTAATTTGCGACAGGTAATTTTTTATAATATAATCTGTATCGCAGAACAACACAACAGGAACTTTCTCTTAGGTACAAGGCGTGTGGTACATGAAAATTATTATGTTCCCGCTTAAGGAATCCCTACGAGAAAAAGACATAGGAAATGTCGCCAACACTGCCGTGGACGGGGAGGGGGTCTGAATCCTCCTCCCCCATGATAAAAAAAAATATCCACGCATATCCACTAAGTGAATGATGGTGAGTGGGCAAAGCACTGAGGATCGGACCGGTAACCGTGAATCTTCCGTGACATTGCCCAAGGTATGTAAATGAGTGACAACGCGTGCGTACAGTAATACAATGTTTATTGGTCATAAATGGTATGTGGTGTTCTGTTGTGAATTCCGTTTTCCCTTGATTATTACTGCTTGGTGGTCTGTCAAATATGGAGCCAATGGTTCTTCGATCGGATCTAGCCCCGATGGTTGATCGCTGTCTGCGTCGACGTTGCCTTTCGCGGGCGAGAGCGCGTTCACGCTGGTTCATAGTAGAAAGAGAATGTGTGGTCTGGAACGCGCTTATATATACCCATTTTCACTGCAGCGCCTTATCATGTATTTTTTTTCACAGTTATTTTTTTTTCTGCAGCGCCCTCTCATGTATTTTTTTTCACATACGTTTTTCTTTCACTGCAGCGCCCTGTTGTGTATTTTTTTCACAGATGCTTCTTTTTTTCAGTTTCAGTTTTGTGGATCGTGACGGACGCGGCCGACGACAAGGCTAGGCCCTAAGGAGCTACGCCCCTAAAATATATGTCTACACCCCTGATTGCAAGTGTCTAATTTTGCCCCATCGCTCGCGGCAGAATAAGACACAGCGCGGGACAAGACGAGACAGGGCAAAAAAATAAGATTTACCAGTTCAGCTCTTGCAGGGTAAACACCTAAAATCACTCCTTGAGCACCCGTGCAGCCTTCATGAACCCTTTCAGCACAAATTCTGAAGTGATCTCGATGCTGTGGTGCTCCCCAACTGCTTGGAGATCAAGAAACGACTAACTTTTTCTGAGCTCCACCAGTTGCTTTTCTTGTTTATCAGAGAGGATTTGTAATTCCGACTCCAACACGTGCCTGCGAACCGCTTGGTTATGAAACCATTTTCATTTCCTACGCGTCTCTAAAAAAATCATTGGGGACACCGAACAATCTCGCAGCAGCATCAGAGGTGTAATGATGATGATTATGAAGATGTTGATGCTGCACGGAATTTGGGCATTTGCCCATTAACGGGATCAATGGAGAATAGGGTGGATACATATGATTCCAAACATCTCAGCTTAAAGTACAACTGATAAAGTCTATTCGAGTGAATAGTACTTCTTGACAGACATGAATTTTAGATTCTTGACTTGAATTGCTTCTAGTGAATGTTTCATGTCGTATTCATCCGAAAAATCTCTCTATATATTTTTTTTCGTATACGTCTGCACCAGAATATGCAAGAAATATAATATACATTTCGGCTAGATAAGTTATTCGCTTAGTAAAGGAATGTTAATGGCGTTTCGACGCCTTTCTGTCGCGTTGCGCACCATCCAAACAAGCCAATTTGCAAAAATGCTCCGTTTAGCCCACGAGACTTGCACAACTAAAGCTTCGACGGGATATCGCTAGCGGTATGAAGCAACAGTACAATTACTTTAGGTTGCTGTAGTGACGCTAAAGTACCTTGATGCAAAGCAGCTCCGATCTAGCAAAGTGTTGCATGCTGCCAGCAATAAGGAGGTTCCTGAGCTGGTGGTGGCTGATCAGCTGCAAGCACAGCAGCTGGCCACACTGCAGCCTGTCGCCCAAACGTGGGATGCGGTCATAGACCGCATGAGTCGTCTGCTCGCCGAACCGCAATTGGTGGGTGAGCCACAGCTCCGACCTCGAGTCGGGATACCCATGTATACAGGCTACGACGAACCTAAATAACTGGCCGATTTCACAGATGAGCTTGAGCCTTCTGTGAGCAACAGAAAAGATGAACCTTCAACTGGCTCTACGGGATTCTGCATAGCAATGGTGGAATCTAAAATCACCTTACACTTCAAATTGTTATTACAGCGGAAGGTAAGACACGCGACAGAGAGCAACGAAGACGAGCGCTGACTTCCAACTAAAACTCTTTCGCTCGTCTTCGATAGACGTCAGACTCTGGAGTTTCCAAGATGTGTGG